>NC_081191.1:55985321-56220321 GCF_902713425.1 Acipenser ruthenus | reverse complement strand
CAATTAACAAGTGGTAAGGGGGATTATATAGCCTAGGTATTATCTAACTAGCAGCATATGACAAACATTGCATTTTTATTTTATTGGTTTATAATTCAATAATGGTAATACCTTTGGTGTCCTTCCTGGCAACCAATTAAGTGAATGTATTTGGCCACCTTACGTCTGGTACTAGCGGGTCCGTCATTGTAAGTCAGACATTTTACACTCTGCAATTTTAAATGTTTGGAACAGGTAACTTGAAAACCTGACCTTGAATCCCAGTTCAGCCGTAACTTTCTGAAAATATCAGCACACAGGAGTAGAACTAGTCCTCCTTGACAGGCATCGCAGGTTGGTGGTGTCAGCGCTGTAAATGAAGCTTGATAAGTCATGTTTAAAAAGGCCAATAATATTGTTTTACAGTGAGAAATAATGTTTCAGAAAGAAAAAGGTTCTTGTGGAGTAACTGTCGTCCTAGACACAACATGTTGTTTTACACATTACACATTAATGATACTCCAGTAGATGTAGATCAATAATAGTATAGTATACATCGTTTTAACCACATACATATTTTTTATTACATATTATACAATTTTTTTTCTTTTAACATTGACAAAGACCTTGCACAGAAAAATTATTTAGTTACCATAATTTCTCTTTAGCGGCAGTAATGGTAATGTACAGTCCTCCACTCTTTTTAATAAACTGCCTATTTACAGTAAATACTGCCCATGCCCTCTCAATACAGTAAGCTAAAAAAACAATAAATAAAAAGATATATATATATATATATATATATATAGATATATATATATAATATATATATATATATATATATATATATATATATATATATATATATATATATATATAATATTTACTCTGCCCTACTTTTGTCAAAATAATTGCACATACAGCAATCTACCCATTAAAAAAAAAAAAAGATAGGATTTGTATTTCAATCCCATTGCACTGAAGCAGTATACAACAAGCTTGGGGTTTCTCACTATTTAAACACTAAGCAAAGCAGATTCATTCATTCAAATTCATTCAAATCCATTCAAAACCAAAACAGCATTTGCTCCAGTGCAAAGTTTGCACCACTTGAAATAAAACAAATCATTAGCATACTTATGCAAAATACTGTACAAGCAAACAAGCCATATTTTCCCCAAAAGCAAAAAACAGCTATGATGCTTAACAATGGTATCTTTCAACTCCCATTCCAGCTGACATTTGCAAAGTCTGCACATCATTATTTTGTCACCATCAGTTGCATACATCCCCTCGTGCTCAAATCCTTTGCAGTGGTGTTTAATTGTTACGCGCGGTTTAGTCTTTTTAAGAACAAACGTCTCTTCCATCACAATTTTAATTCCCAAACGACTCGCTCCAAATTATAAATCTGCGCAAGTGCTTCAGAGCTTCCGTTTCCCTTCAGACCGTGTCTGTGGTAACGGCTGGGCCTTGACAACTATGATTGCAAATATTTGCAAGTATTTTCTGTATAAACATCACAATTTAAAAATGACACTCTATGATTGTTTTATTATTATTATTATTATTATTAGTTTATTTAGCAGACGCCTTTATCCAAGGCGACTTACAGAGACTAGGGTGTGTGAATGATGCATCAGCTGCAGAGTCACTTACAATTATGTCTCACTTGAAAGACGGAGCACAAGGAGGTTAAGTGACTTGCTCAGGGTCACACAATGAGTCAGTGGCTGAGGTGGGATTTGAACCGGGGACCTCCTGGTTACAAGCCCTTTTCTTTAACCACTGGACCACACAGCCACCTATGATTTATATTTGCATTACGTTTTAATTCATTTTATATGTTACATTTCATGTTATTTCGTATTTGCGAAAAACACGGGGCTCTGGGAATAACGAATCAGCTGCTGGGATTACATTGCCAACAGCTTTCATTTCAACCCCTTTTATTTATTTATTTATTATTTATATCTAATTGATTTTTATTGGTTTTGGAATCTATATATGTTGTACCCCAGCATGCCCTGAGAGGGCAGTTCACTTTCAGATCCAAGCACTGCAGCACTGGAAAACTGAAGTATTCTGTCAGACCTCTTACCAGCCAAAATAAACAAGCCGTCTGAATAAATGGCAGCAAGAGATCGTGTCTTTTGCTAGTCCAGTCAACTGCAAGTTTCTAGTGTGTGCTGAAATCTCCCACCGCAGAAATTCAAGATGAAGGTTTTTTCTAAACACCTTCTCCAACAGAATAGAAGACTGGATTATATCTAATGGCCCATGCATAAAAGATGGCGATATTTTCCGGCCATTAAAAAAGATTACTGTGTAGTATTTGACACGTGATCTATAAAACGACTGCCTGGTTATTTTACTGGCCAATAGTGGTTTTAGATGGAAGTTCTCCTCACAGATTTTTACTGAGAGATTGTATCTTACCAATTTGTCGGAGGTATGCAAATGAGCCGTATCCCCTACTTAACACGTCAATGGCATACACCATCTGTTTACACCGTCACTTTATGGCTACGGGACATGTTTGGAGACAGGTTGTCTGAAATATCAAGACGTTGGGTTAAAAACAGTACAAATAAATTGCACACAACATGTATTTACAGTGCTCTGTTTATTTTAAATGTATAAATCATTACGGTGAAATAATATTAGCGTATTCTCCGTACACATTACATTAGCCTTTGTAAAAATATAAATCTGCACATTAGACATCTACAGCTATGGCCAAGTTTTGCATTACCCTATAGTGTAACGAATTTTGCTTCATAAAGTCAAATGAAACCTGCTGGATAATGTTACGTTAATATATTGAACTACATAATGCTTTGTCGTTTTCCATGTACTTAACGAAAACCTGACAAATAAAAAAATTACATTTTGAAATCTATCATGAAATCCTGTACTACTATGGCTTCCGGTAGATAAATGCAATACATTTTTATCTACTGCTTAAAAAAGCTAAAATCTTGTGAAAGAATAAAATTACCAGTAAGTTTTTATTTTACACTCAAAAAAGTTTCCGTGTTTAAGCTACCGTGAAGTCCTAAAATATATTAGCAAAAGTAAAAAAAAAAAAAAGAAAAAAAAAAGTTTTATTTAAAATGTCTGGTAGCTTACATGTGTTAATGCTGATCTTGCTGTTTGCAGTAACTTGTTCACAGTGCGTTCATGAAGTTTATTCAAAGCCTCCTTGCTTTGTTAGAGAAGAGAGCATTGTGTCTATGTTGTTATGATATGCTAAATAAAGTTGGTCAAAGTAAGCAGTCGGCATCCAGTTGTTTTGATTTCTACAACGTGTCATTCAAATCAGATACTAGTTGCTATTGCTGTTGTAGTTACTGTATTGCCACTGGCAGCAAACACTAGTCTCGCTTTTATTTGCTATGCTGTATTTAATTAGATAGATTGAATGTATAGGACAGTGAGGAAGCAGACTCTATACAGCATTCAGAGGGTGTGTATTAGAACAGAGATTTTCTTTCATTAAGCAGGAAAAAGGTAAAATACATGAATGAATACGGCATTGATGTAGTTTCTGGTGGATTGATTTGGAACAGAGATTATACATAGTTTGAACAATAACATTCGATGGTCAATATAGATTAGGGACATCATATTGACCAATCAGGTTAAAGGAAATCTACGATCCAGTTTTTGTGGTTTTATTTAACATATGTCTAGAGGAATACATGTCCAATATCACATTATATGGAGTGTATTAGAATCTGGGGGGTGTATGTTGGCATATGTCCTTGTTATCCTAATGTCAAACTTACATTTTTACATGAGCATACTGTGGATGTAGGTCATGGTAATTTACTTTTTCATGATATAGATAGCTGTAGTTTTGCATTCACAGCCGTGGCAGGTTATTTGCTCTGAATTCCTTCGATAGCATTAGCCCCCTTCCTGACAGTCAGATGGCTTGACAGTTTGACAGTGACTTTGCTGCGGTAGAGATGTTAAACAGGAAGTTTGCTTCGACAGCACAAGGAGCCTGTAAACTGAGCTGCAGGCAATTGCATTCACCTCTGCCTGACCCAATGTTGGTCGATGGAATTTGTCAGTAAATCTGGATTGTTTCTCTTGCTGAATAATAATGGTAAACTGGGACTGTGCATTCCAAGTTGAACTACTGTTGATATCTTTAAGGACAGGCACAATGAAATGTTTTTCTGTGTAAAACAATGCCATACCCCATAAACCTTACAATATGTTATGTATGGCCAGTGGATGCACAACAGTCCTTGGTGGTTAACAGCAAATACCTGTGAGAGAATCCAGACCTCGTAATTATGCTGTAGGTCTGACAGGGGTGAAACATTGTGTATCTTACCTCTGGTGAGCTCTGATTTTACCACACATGAACTCATAAAGAGGTCAATATCTACATGGCAAACTGTCTTTGTGGGTGAAATGAAACACACTACATTTATGTAGGTTCTATCAGAAAAACAAAAACATTATACTGTGGTTTCAACCTTTCGATTACAATATTGACATTGACCTAGCAAAAAATATGTATTTGTGTTTTCCATAAATCCAGCCTTTTGCACTTTTACAAATTACTATTTTTCATGACATGAAATGATTCTGATTTCACATTGTAAATCTTGTTAAATTGATTTTAGTATATATATATATATATATATATATATATATATATATATATATATATATATATATATATATATATATATATATATATATATGTCAATATAAAAAACATTCACTGGCTTGTTTAGTTCAAATGGTTTATTTTTTTGTATGTATCATTCTTCTTTAGTACTTTTGTGACCTGAATTTTAAACCTGCCCATGTTTGATTACTTTGTCTGCTGTGTAAGTTTGAGCTTCTGCTGACGACAGGTCATTCCTGTGAATGAGGTGTTGCACCTCAGCGGGTCACTGCTAACTTAAATATGTAAACAAGACACAGAGAACATGACAGCAGTGGAGATTGCACAAAACTAAAGAAAAATGTTTTGTTGTAAGAGAGGTATATTGAAAGAAATGTTGTGTCTTTGGCTTGTGTTTAAAAATAGATTTAAGTATTTGCAAGCTAAGAAAACAAGGGCATTTCAAACCAAGAACATATTGTGAATCGCTGTTGACCAGTGAGCCGAGCTGCAGCCCTATCAAAACTGAATCCTGTTCTTAAAGATATGCACATGATCTTTATAGCCATTGGTTGTGAGATGTTATCTTCCATAAGGAATTTGAGATTGTTTGTTGTTTTATTGTGCTCTGTTCCTGAAATTGAAAAAGTCCCGGAATTACGCAAGTTAAATTGAGGAGCAGAAACATTTTATTTTTGTGCAGGAGAGTGCTTAAAATAGCTAAGTGCAAGCTATTAAGGGGGCTGGTGTAAGGATAGGCGTCGTGTAAACAATTGCGGCTGCAAAATCCAAATCGCCTAGCGGCCAGGCAATTATTTTGCCTATGTAAGCTGAAGAGCAATGCAAATTACTCCAACACGCACAAATGATGAGCTGCAATCATGATAATGAGGGTCGCAATGAGCGCCACCTGTGCATGGGGCTATTTAGTGGCCACACTTCCAGCCCAGAGGTGAGGTGAGTTAGGAGTACAAAGCAGTAGGCTCTGTATGAGATTTGTGGAACACAAAAATCAAACCAAACAAAAAAAAATATGTCCACGGAAGTGCAGCAGTCCTTTTTGCACCCGGAAATAAAATAAAAGTTTTCTGAGGAGAAGGTGAGATCCTTACAGCTGAGGTCACTCAGCATGAAATTAGTTATTTGGAAAAGCCTCAGCTACCAAAGAAGCCATATGGTCGCTAAATGTAGTTTTCACATGCAAAACAATATGGGTGATTCTGGAGCCAGAAAATCACTGCACATATCCTTACATCAGCCCCTGAATATCATTTTAGATGTACATTTTGTATAATGACACTGGAGTTGCATATATGTAACTTACGTACCATTAGTGTCACAAAATATATTAATTTAGCTTTAGGATAGAAGGGAGAATGAATTGGCTTATTTTTAGCATTTTTCAAAATGATATATAAAATATATAATTATTTTTTAATGCATTTACTTATTTCATTTTACATTCACATAATGCCAGTTCTCAATGGTGCTGGTTCTATGAAAGCAGATGTTATATCATTATAACATATGTTTTTTTTTTTACCATGGTGTATATTAAAACAAACTTTTACAAGTTGCAAATGGCAAATGTTATATAATATAGGAGTACAGAGAACTAAATTCATCCAGCAATGCTAAATATAATATAACAACTACGGCAACTTCATTTTTTATGCTTTGTGCGCAGCCAGGCCGAGACCTTATAGAAAAGTGGTTTTACATTATCTCCAGTTTCAAAGGGAAAGTAATTTGTTATCCCTGTTTAATTTTGTCTTAAGGTAAACGTTGTCTAGTTTGTATTATTATTATTATTATTATTATTTTTCTGCTTTCATGTTGCTATGTTGTTAAAAGTCCATCATAATTTAGAGCCCATACATATGACCCCATGTGCCCTGCCATGACAAGGTCAAGAAATGCCTTGGGCTGGAAAGCAAAATGTTAATTTGAAGATAAAATAATTAAGATGTGCACAATCTAAAATTACAAGGTAAATTAAATGTCCATTCTATTTTTATGCCCAGTTAGTTTAGACATAAATTAATGGACCTTCATCATTTTAAAATTATTCATTTATACAGTAATCTACTGTACATCTATTTTCATGATACCATCTGCTGGTCTAAAGGTATTTGTGTAGGGACCTCTCTTTTTTCCTAAAATAGCAGTGCAGTCTGTTTTACATAGGCAGTTATTGTAGGAAAGCAGATGTTTGGTACAAAAATGTAACTTTGCACATCAAGCTCAGAACAAATAGAAAGAAGCATTGATAATAGGGCTTCTGCAATGAAGGGGTTATATAGCTGAATGTCAATATCCTTGTGGTGCGGGAGAGGCATACCAGTATTTTGTTTTTTCATATTCTTCCAATTTGAATAACAGTTTTAGTAATTCAATTAATGCCCTTGTCCCCAGTAATAATATATTAGCAGTTGCAATTACATTTGTATGTCAAAGTATTTAGTTTGGCCTGTGGATTAATAAAACACAAACTCTCTTCTTCAAACATACTTTCCCCTTGCTTGAAAAAAACAATATTATTTAATTGCTGTGCTTTTGTAAAATATACTTCACGTTCATGATTTATTTTCAGCAATCCATCAAAGACTGGAAGTGGACGGGACTGAAAAGGTGGAGGGATCAATGACGCAGAAGCTGGAGAACGTTCTGAACAGTAAGTTCTGTCTCCTCCTTACACTACATTTCTACGACTTGAAATCCTAGATTGGAAGCAGTGATAAAAATCCTCAATACGTTTCAGTTACAGCTATATGAGCGAGTTCAAGGGGCAGAAAATGTAGTTATTTTTTTCTTTAGGTTTACCTGCCTTTTTTTATTATTTGTTTATTTAGCAGTGATCACTTCTTAATTTGCTATCTGATTTACACATAGAAAGCAGTGACTTAGTGAAAGGCTCTTGTACAGAAAACAATAGCACAAGTTACTGTCTGAAAACAATAGTACAAGTTACTGTCTGATGGTGAATAACCACTTTGTGATTTATTGAATTGTGAAATATCAAGGGAGCACAGTATTTTAATACAACATCAGGAAATGGGGACTTAAAGGGACTCTGCTCGGGGCTATGTATCATTGCAATTGCATGTGTAACATTTCTTACAAACATGTATGTGCTGTTATAATTATGCATACATTGGATTCAGTAAAAAAAAAAAAAAAAGATTCAGTGTATATCTACATAAACAGTAAAACAAGCAGGATGGTTTACTAGAGAGCGTTTTAAACAGTTAAAGGATAAGAAAATGCTGTAAACACCTTTTGCTTTCCTTCTATGCATTTGAAGAGCTTTTACTAACTATGTAATAGCCTACATTATTAATGAATTTAATTAATACTTTTTTTTCTCTCGTTCTACTGGTAATTGGGGATGCATATGTTTAATTGATCAAATTCTTAGATAATACTTATACAGTAGTGTTCAATGCTTATTAATATGAAAACTGTTACAATTGTCAAATACATCATATACATGGTATTTTTTTCAGTCCTAGTGGTTTTCAAAAATATTTGTACATTTTCTACACAACAATTTGATTCATGTAATGGAAGATAAATAAACAGGTACTTTCCTTTAAATTTGTAAAAATAAACTTTATCATCTGACTGGTCCTTTATGTTTACATAATATGAAATATAGCGATACAGCTGAAAATACTTCCCCTGCTATGAAATCTGAAATTAAAAGTAACATATTAACAAAAAGCAATCAAGCAATCTGATTCACTAAACATATTTTATAACATGCTTTGTAAATGTTTTTGTAGAGTCGAACACTTTTTTTTTGATTAAACAATAATTTCACAAAGGCTACATTTTCACTTTGCAAAGGCCACCCACAGAGTCAACTACAGAAAATAGCACGCGAGCCACCCAGCGAGACTGACATAATTATTTTTTCGTCTTTGCTTTTTAGCATAGTTGCCAGACCAGATAATCTAGAGGATTTTGGAAGATGTAAAACAAGTAATAGATTTTAGACTTGTTCTTATTTTGATTTGTATTTGCCTTGTGCAAAATGTGGACAAAGAAATTGGATCAAATGACTGATCTATAAGCTTTCTTACCAGTACTTTTTGAATTCATTTTATTTATTTATTTATTTATTTATTTATTTATTACATTTAAAACAATAAAAGCACCTTATAAACACATTACTAACATAATTTTAAATATAGCATTCCTAGAAAAAAAGTTACCTGTGATTGGTATGGTAAATCTAAAGTGCTCTTTAAAAACTATTTTAATAAAACTACATAAATGTATTATTAGTGACATACCCAGGTAATCTACCAGGTATTGAGTCCCACTTGCCACTTTTATCTTTTATGGACAGAAGTAACATAACTTGAGCTCTTTCTAGGAGCGGGCATGTATCCCAGCCCATTCTGTTAATATGCCTCTCCACCTCATGACGGATAACCCGCAGGAATGATAGATTCTGACAGTTTCAGGTTAAAATACAGACTCAACAAAAAGGGAAGCTGTCAGAATTAATCCTGTTCTCATTTTGAGTTGCATTAAATAGTCTGTGGGACCAGCCTTTTAATTAACTCCACATTTTTCATCTGAGAAACAAGCATGTTGAGACTGACTTTACCCTGCTAAGAGAATCCACTAGGATAGCATAAACCACATATTTATTGAGTTAACCATAGATAGGTGGTTGATGCAATCAAATGTGATTCTCCGGTGCAGTAAAATGTGGCGGGATAGGGTTGATTTTGTCAACCACTTTAGTTTGTTTGCGTCTAGTTTTGTTATATATATATATATATATATATATATATATATATATATATATATATATATATATAATATACAAAGAGTACACGTCTGTAGTATGAATGAATAAGAAAACATATGATTGTGTCATATTGGTTGCCATATCTGTAGTATATTCTTTTAAAAAAAAAAGTATTCTAGTTTTGTATATATTTTAGAACTGCAACTGTAATACTATATAAATATAATTAATCTGTATTTCTGTGTAATCTCCAGGAGCAAGTGTCACTGCAGACACTTTATTCCAAGAAGTGTTAGGACGCAAAGACAAAGCTGATTCTACACGGAATGCACTCAACGTTCTTCAGCGTTTCAAGTTTCTATTTAATCTTCCTCTTAATATCGAAAGGAACATTCAAAAGGTATTTGAATATTTCCATCAGCTGTCCTTCAACGTACTTCAATATTTGTATATGTAAATGACTGGAAGCATTGCTCATTTAGATAATGTTAACACTAACTTTCTATCAGTATTGGCCTGATTTGTTAATGAAGATAAAAAAAAAATAAGCCTTTCCATGTATTATTAAATTGTTAACATATGTTGTATATTTGTCCATTACATGTTCATTGGACAGCTGCAGATTTTTTTTGTTTTGTTTTGTTTGTTAATCCATTTATTTTCTGATGTAAACTGAATTCCAGTACATCAAGATCTGTAAAGATAAGATGTGTTCATGCCGAACACTTCTGCTGGAAACTAATATTTTAAAATCAACACATGTGGTTTTTCACTGCAGACTAATTTTGTATGATTCTATGTCGATAGGACATACTGTATAGATTGCTTTAATTTGGTCATTTGTTTACCTGTTATTCTCTCTCTCTCTCTCTCTCTCTCTCTCTCTCTCTCTCTCTCTCTCTCTCTCTCTCTCTCTCTCTCTCTCTCTCTCTCTCCCACTCTCTCTCTCTCTCTCTGTCTCTCAACAGTTGTAGTCAAATGTAGACATTTCTCAAACAAAGAATTTTAGGAAAAATCTTATGTAGCAATAATTGCAAAACTCAAAAAATGCCAATAAGTCAATATGGGAAAAAGTAAAGCGCTATATGAGGACCTTAGGCAGAACATTATTTATTTTCATAAAGTTGGAGAAGGATACAAGAATATTTCCAAGCATTTGAGTATCCCAATTTCAATTACTGTTTCTATTATCAGTATGGTATGAGTTGAAGAGGGCTATGCACAAGAGAAGTCCTCGGAATTTGAATGAACTGGAACAATTTTGCAGTGAAGAATGGTCAAAAATCACTAAAGAATCATGCCAAAAGCTCAAATATCCTAATCGTCTGAGAGGTTATTATTCCTAAAGGTGCCTCAACTAGCTATTCATTTAATTTTCCTTGTCAGGGTATGAATACTTTTGAATTGGCATTTTTGGAGTTTTGCAAAAAAAAAATGCTAAAATAAATAATTCTTGACTTCTATTTCCTGTAACTTTTTTTCCTCATACATAAAAGTAAAACTTTTGCTACAAAAGATTTTTCTAGAATTCTTTGTTTTTCTAGAAATTTCTAGAAATTTATAAATTCATTGGGGTATGTCAACTTTTGAAACTTTTGACTACAACTGTATGTGTGTGGTTATCCATTTCCACTGTTTTTCTGGTGGTTTCCGGTGTTTAGTGGCTATCCACAGATTATTTTCTTTGTATTTATTGGTTTTTATCGGTTAAAACCGAAAATCAGAAGTCATATATATACACACACACACACATATATATATTTTTTACAGTGTAAACCATGTAGCATCTGTCGCCAAGTTCACTGTATTTGTTTGTCTTTGTTTTTTATTTGCATTTAGGGTGATTATGATGTAGTGATCAATGACTATGAAAAGGCAAAGTCTCTCTTTGGGAACACTGAAGTTCAAGTGTTCAAGAAAGGTAGGCAACCCTCCTTTGCACGTTTGACCTTGCAAGTTGCTTACTAGGGCGGTATCTTCATAAACATGTTTTATCTACATTTAACCCGGAGCTTTGCAGTTTCGTATTAACGTAATGTTGATGGCATAGCTTGCATTAAACGATTAATTTCTGTAATAGGTAAAAAAAGAAAAGCTGAACTGTAGTAAATATTTTAGTAAGTTAGTCAGGGACAGCCCCTTTACTCAAATATTCAGCTAAGAAATCCATCATTTTCATAGATACATAAAGCTGATAAAGGGTTTGATATCAAAATATATTTTTAAAAATTGTCTTTATTAAAAAACAATATATGTTGTTAATGCCTGCATTTATGTTTTCGTTAGTTTATGCTGAAGTGGAAACAAGGATTGATGCTTTGAGAAGTCTTCTGCTTGATAAATTGCTCGAGACCCCATCCACCTTACATGACCAGAAGAGATACATAAGGTATACCTTTTTAACAATGTTTGTGTGGTTACAAAAGTATTGGTACTGTAGGGGTAGGACAGAATAGTCAACTAGAAAAGTGACAGTTAACCTCAGAAACTAATAGTAATAGTGAAGTGTGTGGTTTCAGATGGACAGAACTGTGGTTGCAGTTGGAATCCATTAATATATACATAAATTACATTTTAGAAAATTAATAAATAGTTTTAAATAAAAATTTAGGAAGCTTTAAAATAAGCTTTAAATAGTGCGCAAACAGTGTTACAAAACAGTACATTCACAAATAGAGGCCCAGACAGATCAAATTATTTATTAATATGTTTTTTAAAGTGGCGACTAGTCGTCTATTCAACTATTTTTACCTCAACCATTTCAACCATTTAGTTGTTCTGCCCCTGTGGTACACTGTAATGGTACATTTATTCAAATATACAATACCATACATTGTATTTTTTGTTTTGTTTTTAAAAAGCTACTCCAATCAAAGTAGTGATTGTATGTAATACTATAAAATGTTATCGAATATGGAAAGCTGCAATTTGTAATAAAGGTGATACAGTAAGGCTGACAGCCGTATCACGAATCTGTGAATTTGTACTCAACTATGAATAAAACCTTCCAGATGTTACAAGCCTATTAAGAGCATTCTAGTCAGGTTGCCTACATTAACAATACATGAGTTTCAGTGAAGGCTAAACATCTGTATTTTTTTGTTATTCTTTGTCACTCATAGTATATGAAAATGTGCCTAAACTATTATTTGACAGTGAAAACCTAAATGGGAAATCATTATTGAAATAAACCATTAAATGGACACAAAATAAAATTGGAAAGGACTGCTTTTAATTTGAAAAATAAATAAAATGATTAAAATGCCACAATCTAAAAAATTTTCCCCCAAATGTTAGGTAGATGCTTGAACAGTTTGTACCATGTGGATCAGTGATGTCAGCCACTTGGTCGACATGTCATTTTGTAAGGCATGTCAGCCACTTGGTCGACATGTCATTTTGTAAGGCATGTCAGCCACTTGGTCGACATGTCATTTTGTAAGGCATGTCAGCCACTTGGTCGACATGTCATTTTGTAAGCATTTGTTGATGATTTTATTTGCAATTATTTAAAAAATAGGCATTGAAATATAACTGAAGTGAAAGTTATATAAACAGAAAGCAGCAGTAAGATAATCACAGCATCCCCTGTGCTTATTCAGATGCATCTTGAAAACAAAATCTAATTATAGACAGGATGGGTGGTTTTGAAGAGCCAGCATACTGTAATTCTGTCTTTTGTAGGGAAATCACAGCTTCCTTTTGCCATCTCAGTTTCTTAAAGAAAACAGCCTGGTTGAGGGTATAGTGTGTGCATTTAATAATGATTTCTTTTAAGTATACATTTCATTTAATGTATTACTTCTGGTCATGATTTTCTTATTATTGTTGGTTACAAAGATATAATTACTTAATTACCAGAAATAATAATTTCAGTTATAATTTCCTAATACTATTCAATAATGAAAGGTTGGCTGGTGTTTTCAGACGGTATCTATATATGTTGTTATATGTGCTGTTCTGTTGTTTGCTACTGTATTTGATTTTACTGAACAATTTAAATAAAGGTTTGGGGGTTATTAGAAGTAAATAATAATATTAAAATGTTGGCTATTCCCATAATTGATAATAAATAAACATAATTAAAACATTCTTTTATTTTTTTTTGTTTGTTTTTAAAGAATCAGCTGAAAACATAATATTCATGCATCTGAATTTCTGATATCATTTCATATCATTTTGGTTGTAACATTCTCAAAATACATCAGCTTTTTAATTCATTTTATTTAATTTTATATGAAATTCTCATACTTCGATTTTATTTATATGAAATTCTTTATTTTTTGCTGAATTAACTTTCATAACATAAATAAACAAAAGGGCACATTTGCTGTCTTATAAACCAGTTTGGAGCGCTATGACTTTGTTAGCAATAGCTGTGGATTGATCTCTGTGTTTTGTTCATTATGCTTACAGATATCTGTCAGAACTACAGGCGCCTGGTGACCCAGCCTGGCAGTGCATTGGGGCTCAACACAAGTGGATCCTTCAACTAATGCAGAACTGCAAAGAAAATTATGTTAAAGGACAAAAAGGCAAGTTTTCTTCTTAATTGACTGCCATTTCCAAGCTAAAAAAGACAAATCACTTTGTGAGGCGAGGTTCTTTTATCTTTTTTTATTTTTATATTTTTTCCAAGCTGTCATTTTGACTTATTGTTTGATTTGTTTTTTATGAGGCCAGTGTTTGCTATCAAGCAAACAGAAACGGTATCACACTTTTGTTTACAGTATCTCTCACAAAACACCCCACAAAACTTTCTATGTTGCAAAAGAGGTTGTGTATTCCAGTCTCAGTCTAGGAGTTACTGCTTTTAGGTTGAAGGTGCACTACATGGTTAATAACATAATGGTAGACTGGGTGACCACTTTCTTTTAATTCAAGGAGCCTAATAAGGGGTCATTCCATGCCCGCTCAACCAGTGCCATTGCCCGTCCATCTCAGATTTTCCTAGAAAAATTCACCTGGGGGTTTTCAGACACGCTGAGTTCAGAAATGATAGCCATTGGTTCTTAAAAAATTTCCCCTTCGACCTGTGGCCTTGCAAAGGTCAACCTAAAGTAAGAAAGGGACCTTGACCAAAAAATCACCCTGGGTGCAATTTAGATTCTACCATCATGTGTAGCACCTCATTCTACTCGTATTGAATAGGGCTTTTCAGAAAAATAAATACTAGGAGCACCCTACTCACTTCTGGCAAATTGCCGGACGACAGGTAACTGACAAGTTTTATTCGATCTTCAGCCTAACCCTTTACCCTGTAGGGGATGTGGGTCCTAAAATGTAAGTATTGCTGTAAGACCCTTAGGTACCAGTCTTCCAAATTCTGTGAAAAACATTTGGTTTCAAGTCCCACCACTGGTCATTAAACCCCCTTGAAATTTGAATTTTTGCTGTTTGCACGCCTGGAATGAAACTGACCAATCAGAAGCAAGGTTAACACCCTTGACACATGTCAAGCACACGCCTCAAAACACATCACACCTCAAAACAAGTTAATCATGGACGACGAAAAGTTAATTTATGAGGTGCAGCACTATCCATTATTATATGATTGCAAACTGAACGACTACAAAGACATCCAGAAGAAAGACAGGTGGTGCTTTTAGCAGCACCAAGACATTTTCTTTCATTTATTAATAAGCAAAAATAAACCGGACCATACATGCAGTCTACATATCCATCATTTAAATGAAAAATGTGCACTTATGCTGGCTTTTAAAAATGACACAAAAAGGTCCCACATTCACACAACTTTGACATGTGACCTAATTTTGGTTTGTTTGTTTGTTTTTATGATAATGTTTTGCTCACTAAATTGTTCTCAGGCCCAAATCAGTGTCAAGAAGAAGGACTTTACATACGCATAAAGTGAAGTTTTGTGGTGATTCACCAAACAAACAAAAATATTATCGAGGTCCTACTATTCTATACTTTGTAAAACAAAGCCAGCAACACGTTTGTATTCTATGTGACACATCCCAACATTATCAAGATACATAGTTTTGAAGATTATGCCATATTTATAAAGGTTTTTCTGTCGAGTTCACCGGACTGCTTTAAAAGGAAAAACTAAATACAAGTAAATAATAATACAAGGTAAGCGGTGACCTGCGCATAATAACACAGATTTTAATAATAGTAATAATGAAGATGGTGATTACAAAGTGCTTAACAACAACAATGTAATAATAATAATAATAATAATAATAATAATAATAATAATAATAATAATAATAATAATAATAATGTTGCACTTTAGAATACTTAGTTAATAAATAAAAAGAATCAAAGAAGGATTTTTTAAAGAAACACAACTGAGATTGCAGTAAGTTGTATATATAAATGTATAACAATAAAATAATTTTGTTGAAAGTATCAGTTCAACTATACTACTATTGTCCAGCTGTCTTCTAACACATGTACCGGGCTTCAAATCAGACTACTACTACTGGTACCATGAACAAAAAAAAATACTACAACTGTACAATTACTAGTAATGATAATGATAACAATAAAACTGTTGGATATAAAGGGATGTTCAATAGCTCTGATATATAGATTTAACAAGTCCAACCTTTACAACAGAGTTGCTGGAGGTCAGAGTGGTAACCTTTTATAAAAACAAGACCTGTTTTGTAATGGGACAGCCCATCTCTGGTATGTCCAATAGGAATGCATGGGCGGGCTTATGTATATATTTCCAGTCTTTTGGATTGCTTCCAAGTCACGCCTGGTGTGGATTGACATTCGGCGACTTCGCTCGCATCCAGTGTGGATGCAGCTTTATTTGATACATCAACAAGGTCATCAGCAAAATGGGGAAATGTTCCGTCAGCTCACAGAAGAACATCTTAGTTTGAGAAATAAAGTATCAGTGTGTTTAAGCTGCTTCTCTAAAAATATTTACATAGCTTGCCCAATGTACAGTAATGATATGTGGTTGAGTAAAACTGTCTACATACTGAGCATTATATTTCTGGGTTTAAAGGCCAGTTAATCAAGGTTTTAACATCATCTTACTTCTTTTTAGCTCCAGCAGTATTATAACTGATAGCAATATTTAGATAATTAAAATGCAACGTTATAGATGAAAAGTTGCTGCTTCTTCCTGATATGTAATCACTTCATGCGTTATAGTTCAAGCATCATCAAATGTACAAGGATGCAGCAGATGTGTCTGAAATATTTGCATATCTTGAAATAACTGGAGAATTGAAGAATCAAAAGATTCTTATCACAATGAAAGGGGGCCAGTAATTTAGAATTAACACTAGAACCCAGAAGAGGAGGGCTTTACCATTTGGTAAGGCCCTCCTCGTGCCTCGCCTTCGACTCCAGCATTAAACAGACGGTAGAGCCATCTTATGAAGGTTCTATTGCTGTGTGAACAAGATGGCTTGTGGGTGACGTCAGACCAGAAAGGAGACACACAGGACTTGGCTGTAAAAGCACTGATGCGTACGTTTTAATAATAAAATAAAAAGATTGAACAAAACACTTTTCAAATAAAAAGGCACGATGGCCAAAACAGACAATAAACAAAACACAGTGAAAAAAACACAAAATAAGTAACGAGTAGAAGTTGTTTTCTATATTATTTAATTTCACTCCCATTCCGCCTCTGAACCAAACCAACCCCGTTCAGCCAAAGCTGCTGGTTTTTATACATGTGACCGTCTCCAGATTAGTGTTAAATTAATCAATCTGGAGACAGTCACATTCTGTTTAGCATGTCTGGGGAATTTTAACTCCATCCATGCTGTAAAATAATTAACAACAAAACAACGTTCACACACAATACAGTATCTTTTAAATAATAATACAACAAATATAAATACAAAAAAACATAAAGTACGCACAGGGGTGGGGAGTACTCACAGGGGCGGGAGACTACCCTGTCACATGCTATTAGAAAATGGAGTGCAGAGTCGTGTATTTGTATAAGTTTCGGTATTTAAGTTACCATTAGGTCCTAAAATTTATTTCAGTCACTAATTTAAAAATATTCAGTAGCCTATATGTGTTAATGCTGATCGTGCTGTTAGTTTAATAACTTGTTCACAGTGTCTTCGGAAAGTTTATTCAACCTCCTGGCTTTGTTAGGTAAGAGAGCACAGTGCCTGTTATTGTGCTGAATTAAAGTTACTGAAAATAATCAGTCTGCATCCAGTTGTTTGCTTTCTTCTACTTGTCATTCAAACCGGAGACTAGTTGCTATTTTTGCTGTTGTGTTGCTGCTTACAGCAAACACTGTTCTCAATTACTACTGTTTGTTTATTTATTTATTTATTTATTTATTTATTTATTTTGCTATGCTAAATTAAAAATAGATAGATTTAACTCATAGGACAGCAAGGAAGCAGAATCTACATTGACAGACAACATTCAGAGGGTGTGTACAAGGACAGAGATTTTCTTTCATCAAGTAGAAAAAAGTTAAATACATGAATCCCTGTATTTATGTATTTTCCAGCAGATTGATTTGGAACAGTGATAAAACATAGTTTGAACGATGACATTCAAGGTCATTTACCAGAGATTAGGGAACTCATATTGACCAATCAGGTAAAAGGAAATCTCAGATTCCATTTTCTAATCTGAATTTAAAGCACTCCTTTAAAGAAATGTGTTTTGTGCAGTGCAGAATATATTGACACCAGTATAGGGTTAACTATAATAAGAACAATAAGAAACGTTGTTTTGCCTTGTTAATCAAGGTAATTGTGATAATTGATTTGAACAGGTCAAACTGTTTAATAGAGTATTTATAACATTTAATCTAATAAAAGCACTCTTGAAATCAGTTATATGTATATACTATAATTTAATAAAACTTAACTCTTATCAAGGACAATAAAATGAATATTAAGTGTCATATCTCTAGAGATGGCTGATATTAAAAAATATAAATAAATAAAAATTGCCATTTCAGATAACAGCCTGAAGGAGTTGGTAGTTTTGCAAGAATACTTTTTTTTTTTTTTCTTGAGTTACTGTATTGTAGCCAGAAACCAACATCCAATGATGAATAGCTGTTAAGTGGTCAGTCTGACCAGCTTAATCAGCAAACACCAGATTCTAATAATTTGTAAAGTCAATTTTCTTTCAGATAAGAATATAGATAAGCATGACGTTTTTAAAACTATATTTTATTAAACACATGAGTTTTAGGTACAGTTCTGCAATTTCCGTAAGAGGATGTACTGGAGTTTAAAATATATACCATGAACTATGAATTTTCTTTTCATTTTAATGCCAAAATCAATTGCAATTTTTTGTTCCTGGTTTAAAGAAAACAAATCTGATCGAAGATCAAGTAAATGCTATGTTGTTAGATAAAAAAAAGCTGCAGTAATATTACAGTCCTGTGGTCTTTGGTGTCAGTTTCTCACAAACAGTTCAGCAAGTCGGTGTAGATGAGGCCATAGAGCCATAATGGGGAATCACTGTATGGGAATTTAATAAACTATATAAATAAAAGGGGGGGGGGGCGGTGTTGTACAGCTGCAGACAGAAGTATTGGCACCCTACGCATATTATCTAGAGTTGACTTAGCCGTATGCTTTGTGTCGTTGTCGTATTAGAAGTTGCCAATCGGGCTACTAGGAGATGGTATCATTGTACTTTGTAGAATGTTTTGACATGGCTGCATTCATTCAATCTTCAATCACATGAATGTCTCCAGTCGCTGAACTGCTAAAACACCCCGATGTCATGATCGAACCACCTCCATGTTTAACTGTAGGTACAAGGTTTTCTTCATTGAAGTCTTTCCCTTTTTTCCTCCAAACATTTTGTGGTCCATTTTAGTCTCATTGGACAAGAGAATTTTGTTGAAGAAATTTTAGACCGTTTGCTTTATGAATTTTCTTTAGCGGTACTTAGACATGTTGTTCCTTGCCCTTTTACATTTGTGCAAGAAACATTTAAATCCAGTTTTTGCAATGCGTGCCAGTGATATTGTGTTGTTAGTAGTACAAACATAACCAGAATACAATGATTTTAATATGAATATTTACTTTAACAGTTCACCGGCCAAGATACAAAGGATATCCATTGTTTTAACTGTCATCCTGTACAAACTGATTTCATTTAAATGTGACTAATAAGGTCCAAATCTACATACAGCTTACAAGAAATAAATATTTACTGGTACCGCTGACTGTCACCCGACTGAATGATGGTAATCCCCTGTGAGTCAGAATGTTTATGAGTTCGTAAATGCATTTGTAGCAACTGATCAAGAAAGCACCAAGCTTAATAATTTGAGGGCAGCCATGACTAACACATAGTTACATGAAACAATTCATTCAACTTGTCAACAGTACCCTACACTTAACCCCTTTATTGCCAAGTGTTTTTGTCATTAGATATCGCCCCACAGCCAAACATTTCATGACCGTTTTTACCACACTGTCTTTTACTGCTGTAAAAAATGTGTTTGAAACAGTAAAGTGAAACAAACTGTATTTCTTATGTCCAGATCCTTGCCATAACACACTACTACATTTTCACCCGAACAAAACATATTTTTTGTAAGATCATAAAAAGTGAGTTATTATTCTCAACATAACCAACTTCAGCACATGGTAAAATAGTAAACAACTAGAAATAAATATGTAAATGTGTTTGGACATTCAGCCGATAGAACCTGACAGACGTATGGGAGGATGCCCACACTGCTGCACTGCATATGTCCTGGATAGATGCTCCGTGGAACAATGCCCATGAAGTCACCTGACCCCTGGTGGAATGGCCAGTGAGCTTCTCAGGCAGGGGCAGATTGACCAGTTCATATGCAGTCTGTACTGTGCCTGCTAACCATTTGGACAGATGCTGTTTAGACAGAGCTGTTCCGACTGCCTCCAGCTTTTAGTTCTCTCCACATAATATGCTAACGCCCGCACTGGCGCTACTTGTCAGACTGAAAAAGAGGGGAATGGAAATCCTCCAATTCAACCGACTGATTTATGTGGAAAACCAAGATGGTCTTTGGCAGGAAAGCTGGGTTAGTACAAGCTTTCAAAATTGAAAATGCTTGCATTTCACTCACCCACTTAGCGGAGGTGATTGCAAGCAAGAAAGCTGTCTTGAAAGATAAAAAATTTAGCTCAACTGAATGCATGGGCTCAAATGGAGGTTTTGTCAATGCATTAAGTACTACATTTAACCTCCAGCGAGGAACTAAATCCTTCAACGGTGACCTAAGCCGCCGAGTGCCTTACAAAAATTGCCCTGCCAGGAAATGAGCTCCTGGGGAGACTGAATCGATTTTTACATGGCACACCGAAATGGCTGCCAAATAGACCTTTAGAGTAGAGGGGGTTCTCTTTCAAGTACGAAATATTAACCATCACTAATGGGTTATTCCCCTTTAAGAACCCAAGAACTGAAAAGCATTATGCCAACAAACTCTCGCGAGAGTGCATGACGCAATGTGAGTTGCCCCGACAAAAGCACATTGCAGCCATTTGCAAATTCTCTTTTTCCTTTTTCACTAAGAGTGAAAGCATCTGAGCTAAGTATTTCTTATTACTTTGTAGTATTGCCTTGTTTAACTTGTTTTTGCAGTATTCTGTCTCTAACAGTGTTTTTACTCACAGTTGCTACCGTTGTTTAAAATATTATCTTATTGCCGAGTTTTTGATCTAGTCAGCCCGACCTGGCAGTGCGCCAGCGGGAGCCTGCGACTTGCGTTCGCCCTCCCCCGGGTCTAGTTCACTATTACGGCAGATAACTCTCATCTGGACAGGGCTCTGTTCCAGAAAAAAAAAAAAAAAATCTATCCCCGTGTGATAGTTTTGTTGTTGTATTATTATTTTGTGTATTCAGTGTTGTTTACATTACTGTATACCCCTTCCCTTCTTTTTTTCTTACAGAAAACGGGATTCAGTTCTGTGGGCTCACAGGACACTGTATTACGGCTGTAGTACAGAGGTTATTTTCAGGCTTGAGAATAACCTGTAACTGAGTGTAGTATTCGTGCTGCTCATTCCGCTGTTACACAGTCTTCTTGACTGTACAGTTAGCTAGCTAGCGTGCATCTCTTCGTGAGATCTCCTGCTTTTTTGTAGGATTGCTGGCTGCTGTTGTGCATTAGCACAAGGTTAGCGTTTTCTCTTCTTGTACCTTGGTACCAGAGCTGACGCAACCTTTGAAGTATAGTACTGTTACACAGTCTCCTTCACTGTACGGTTAGCTGGCGTGCTGTGGGATCTCCTGCTTTTGTAGGATTGCTGGCTGCTGCTGTTGTGCATTAGCATAGGTTTGCGTTTTTTCTTCTTTGTACCTCGGTACCAGAGTTGACGCAGCCTTTGACTTATTAATTCTCTATTGAGACACAGTACCGCGTCTCAGTACCGCGTTTGCATACGCTTCGGTGCCGCATTTGCATACGCTTCGGTACCGCATTTGCATACGCTTCGGTACGGACGTTACCGCATTAGCATACGCTTCGGTACCGACGGTAGGTATTTGTATTTGGTACCCAGACTGGTTCATACCAGGTCTGTTGATACCAACGGTACCCAGAACTGACGTTCGGTACCAGGCTTTTATTGGTACCCAGACTAGTTTTACTAAGTCTGTTGGTACCAACTCCCTCAGTACCTAGAACAAACGCTCAGTACCAGGTTCGGTACCAAGCTAACTGTTGGGTGTACTTTTACATTGGGTACCCACACTAGTTTACTAAGCCTGTTGGTACCTGCACTACTATGTTTCACGGTTGTATTGACTGTGGCGCCAAGCTGCCAGTGGCTGATGACCATGAAAGATGTGTGCGCAGAGCGAGCTCTGGCAGACCCTGCCTTTTGTGTGCAGTGCGCTGTTTTCAGCAAGCGATCACTACGGTCCAGGCTTATGCGCCAGTCCAGTGATGTCTCAATTACCCCGGCGCAGTTACCTCCTGCAGAGGCAGCTGGTAGTAGTAGGGGGCGCTCTAGGGAGTGCAGTTCTGGAGAGCGCTGCTCCACGGAGCGCCATTCCAGCCATTCCAGGGAGCTTAGCCAGAGGCCTCGCTCCGCTGAGCACGGTGCCAGGGCACGGGGTTCCAAGGAGTCCAGGAAGCACAGGTGGAGTCGTCCCTCTTCCTCCTCATCCTCTTCCTCTCCTGCTTCTCCTTCCCCAAGGGGTAAGAAAAGGAGGCATAGGTCCCGATCATCGGACCGCTGACGGTATATGTGTGAGATGTTCCAGCAACAGCAGTCAACTCTGACCCAGTGCGACAGTTGAGAGGTGCTCTATTTATGACAAGCGTAAGGAGCTACCCTCTGAGGTCAGATACGACCTATAGGGTTCACGAGGGGGATAAAAGGGGTCTGGTCCAGTTTCCCCCTGTCGGGTCCACTATTCTAGCTTTGGCGCAACCAGCGAACCTTGCGCTGCTGTCCAAAGATGCGGCTTGCCCAAACAAGCAATGTCGGGTCACGGAGGTCCTTCTAAAGAAGGCTTACTCCGCTAATGCCTTTGTTGCCTGGTTGGGCAACTACAATACCTGTTTGGTGGCTTACCAGATCCACATTTGGGGCTCCGCTGCTGAGGAGGGACTGACCCTCGATCTCCAGAATGTTGCTACGACTAGCACAGCTTCTGAGTCAAGCAACAGGGCGCAGTATGGCAGCATTGGTGGCTGCGCGCCGTCAGCTGTGGCTCTCTCAAGCCAGGCTGACGGAGAATAACAAGGCTGCTCTGCTGGACGCGCCCATCACGCCAGGGCATACATTCGGCCCTGCAGTGGATGATTTGTTGCTTCGGTCCAAAGCGGCAAGGGAAGCGACAAAGGCATTTAGTGACCTTGCCCCTAAGCCGGCACCACCGCCTAAGAAGCAGTGGTATCAGAGGCCACAGTGGCAGCCTCAGGGCGGTCCACGGGGCTCTCCAGCGGTCACTGATAGGTCAAGCCGGGGACGCAGTAGGCAAAGGCGGTTCCAGCGCAATTTGCCTTTCGGGGGGTGGTCCATATGCTGGTCAGGGACCCCTGTGCCAACGACTCACTGGCTCAGGAGCTAAAGACCTTCCTGCAAAAGCAGGCTATTCGCATCTTACCACCCTCCGACATGGTCGGAGGGTTCTACTCCAAATACTTTCTGGTGCCCAAACGGGACGGCGGCCTCAGACCGATTCTCGATCTCAGACAGGTCAATCTGTATCTGAGCTGTAGGTGGTTCAAGATATTGACCTTGCGACAGCTGTCGCAGTCCATCAGGCCAGGCTCACGACAGTGGACTTGCAGGACGCCTACTTCCACATTCCCATAAAACCAGGGCACCAGAAGTATCTTCGGTTCGCCTTTCAAGGGAAAGGCTACGAGTTCTGTGTACTGCCGTTCGGCCTATCCCTAGCGCCACGCGTTTTCACGAAATGCATGGACGCTATCCTGGCCACTCTGAGACTCAACGGTATCAGAATTCTAAACTACCTGGACGACTGGCTCATTTGTGCGGAGTCGCTGCAATACACGGAACTTGTCACCGATCACCTATCCAGACTAGGTCTGATGGTGAATCATGCGAAAAGTCAACTGACGCCAGCTCAAGTAGCGCGCTACTTTATGTTTGAGTCTGGACGCCTGATCCATGACAGCAGTGATGTCGGACGAAAGGGTGTCAAGCATATCAGCCTGCTTAGTCCTATTCCAGTTAGGCAGCGCTTTACCAGTGGTGACATTCCAGAAACTTCTAGGCCTGATGGCAGCAGCTTCTCAATCCCTTCCCCTGGGCCTCCTGCATATGCGGCCCCTTCAGGCCTGGTTCAACAGGATGGTCCCTCACCCAATGCTGAACCGCAACCGTTTGGTGACAGTGTCCAGATATTGTCTCCGAACTCTCTCTTGGTGGAAACAACCGGCCCACCTACGCCTACCACCGACGCCTCCAACCATGGTTGGGGTGGGGTGTGGAACGGTCGGGGTGCACAAGGGGTTTGGCGGCCTCCGTGGCTGGGCTAACACACAAATCTTCTAGAACTGCAAGCAGTGTTTCTCACTCTTCAGTTCTTTCTAGAGGAAATCAGGGGGAGACACGTGCTTGTCCAGACGGACAACACGACAGTGGTGGCTTACATCAACCACCAGGGTGGTACAAGATCACCCAGTCTCAACAAGGTGGTCAACAGGTTTCTGGTCTGGGCACACACCCATCTCCTCTCGCTCCGAGCGGTACACCTACCTGGAGTGGTGAACATTGCCGCAGACCTCCTCTCGAGGCAGGTTCCGGGCGGCGCAGATTGGAGACTCCATCCCGAGGTTGTCCGCCTCATATGGAAACGGTTTTGGAGAGCGGAGATCGACCTTTTTGCCTCCCAAGAGTCGACGCATTGCACCCTGTGGTTCTCCATAATGAGAGACAAAGGGTGTCTAGGGGTTGACGCATTGGCTCACCAATGGCCAACGCGCCCACTGTATGCGTTTCCGCCGATAGCTTTGCTACCTCTGTGTCTGGAGAAGATCAGACAGGACAGGGCCACGGTCCTACTAGTAGCACCTCACTGGCCCAAGAGAGCCTGGTTTGCCTCACTGATACAGCTCCTGTGCGGACAGCCTTGGCAGTTGCCCAGTCGCCGCGACCTGCTCAGCCAGGCACAGGGTGCTCAGTGGCATCACGACCCATTGAGCCTACAGCTCTGGGTTTGGCCCCTGAGCGGCTCCATTTGAGCCATCTGGGTTTGTCTAATAGGGTGATTGACACCCTACAGAATGCTAGGGCTGCCTCCACTCGTTCCCAGTATGGCTACAAGTGGGGCGTTTTTCAGACATGGTGTCTGTCGAAGGGAGAGGATCCCACAATGTGTCCAATGGCATTGATCTTGCAGTTTTTGAAAGACCTACTGGACGATGGGAAGAGCCCTTCTACCCTAAAAGTCTACCTGTCAGCTATTTCAGCTTGCCATATGAAGATAGACTCAGTCTCCCCAGGAGCACATTTCCTGGCGTGACAGTTTTTGAAGGGGGCTAGGAGACTCCGTCCTCCAAGGAAGGATATTGTTCCTCACTGGCGGTTGAATGTCGTGCTGAATGCACTAACGAGGTGATCTGTAGTTGAGGGGACGACCACCGAGGCAGCCCTCAACACTCTTGATCTATCCTATTATTTTTACTGGTAAGCCATATAAATGGAATAAAACATTCACATGTAGTTTAAAAATATGTTATATAAAACAGTAATCATGTTTTTATAATTTAAATTAAAGTACATGTTGTTTTGTACATGTAATTGATGCTGCTTGCGATATACTGTATACAGTAAGCTTTCATTGCAGCACCACCAACTGCAGCAGACTTAGGCAAAACAAAGCTTTATTTAAGTCACTGTTCCAAGCAGGTTATCAGTCACATTGTACTACTATTACTACTACTACTACTGCTACTACTACTACTAATAATAATAATAATAATAATAATAATAATAATAATCATCATAATCATCATAATCATCATAATCATCATAATCATAATAATAATAATAATAATAATAATAATCATAATATTTATGCTTGTCAAGTGACTCTGGAGATTGGTTGTGCATTTAACAAAAAAATCCTAAACAGCAGATGGGTTTCGAGATATTTCTTTCAATAAAGCTTATGCCATACATTGCTTTGCTGTCGAGATGGCAAATGAGGTTTGCCTCTGGATAACACAAGCTGGAGGGGAGGGGAGGGGTGGACAGTGCTCAGTTTTCAAAATTCAAATTATTAGTGTTAGCGTATATTTTGTGTGTTTCAAACATGTTCTACCATAGCACTTAACTTACACTGTCTTGTACACTAGGTATTCAGTACATATTTTACTGAAGCACTACAACCACTATAGGTACCCCGCCCCTAACCCCCAGTGCTTAAGCATAATGTACCCTGCACCATACACGGCAGTGGCGACATGTGGAGTTGATAGATAGATTATATATATATATATATATATACAGTGCCTTGCGAAAGTATTCGGCCCCCTTGAACTTTGCGACCTTTTGCCACATTTCAGGCTTCAAACATAAAGATATGAAACTGTAATTTTTTGTGAAGAATCAACAACAAGTGGGACACAATCATGAAGTGGAACGAAATTTATTGGATATTTCAAACTTTTTTAACAAATAAAAAACTGAAAAATTGGGCGTGCAAAATTATTCAGCCCCTTTACTTTCAGTGCAGCAAACTCTCTCCAGAAGTTCAGTGAGGATCTCTGAATGATCCAATGTTGACCTAAATGACTAATGATGATAAATAGAATCCACCTGTGTGTAATCAAGTCTCCGTATAAATGCACCTGCACTGTGATAGTCTCAGAGGTCCGTTTAAAGCGCAGAGAGCATCATGAAGAACAAGGAACACACCAGGCAGGTCCGAGATACTGTTGTGGAGAAGTTTAAAGCCGGATTTGGATACAAAAAGATTTCCCAAGCTTTAAACATCCCAAGGAGCACTGTGCAAGCGATAATATTGAAATGGAAGGAGTATCAGACCACTGCAAATCTACCAAGACCTGGCCGTCCCTCTAAACTTTCAGCTCATACAAGGAGAAGACTGATCAGAGATGCAGCCAAGAGGCCCATGATCACTCTGGATGAACTGCAGAGATCTACAGCTGAGGTGGGAGACTCTGTCCATAGGACAACAATCAGTCGTGTACTGCACAAATCTGGCCTTTATGGAAGAGTGGCAAGAAGAAAGCCATTTCTTAAAGATATCCATAAAAAGTGTTGTTTACAGTTTGCCACAAGCCACCTGGGAGACACACCAAACATGTGGAAGAAGGTGCTCTGGTCAGATGAAACCAAAATCGAACTTTTTGGCAACAATGCAAAACGTTATGTTTGGCGTAAAAGCAACACAGCTCATCACCCTGAACACACCATCCCCACTGTCAAACATGGTGGTGGCAGCATCATGGTTTGGGCCTGCTTTTCTTCAGCAGGGACAGGGAAGATGGTTAAAATTGATGGGAAGATGGATGGAGCCAAATACAGGACCATTCTGGAAGAAAACCTGATGGAGTCTGCAAAAGACCTGAGACTGGGACGGAGATTTGTCTTCCAACAAGACAATGATCCAAAACATAAAGCAAAATCTACAATGGAATGGTTCACAAATAAACATATCCAGGTGTTAGAATGGCCAAGTCAAAGTCCAGACCTGAATCCAATCGAGAATCTGTGGAAAGAACTGAAAACTGCTGTTCACAAATGCTCTCCATCCAACCTCACTGAGCTCGAGCTGTTTTGCAAGGAGGAATGGGCAAAAATTTCAGTCTCTCGATGTGCAAAACTGATAGAGACATACCCCAAGCGACTTACAGCTGTAATCGCAGCAAAAGGTGGCGCTACAAAGTATTAACTTAAGGGGGCTGAATAATTTTGCACGCCCAATTTTTCAGTTTTTTATTTGTTAAAAAAGTTTGAAATATCCAATAAATTTCGTTCCACTTCATGATTGTGTCCCACTTGTTGTTGATTCTTCACAAAAAATTACAGTTTCATATCTTTATGTTTGAAGCCTGAAATGTGGCAAAAGGTCGCAAAGTTCAAGGGGGCCGAATACTTTCGCAAGGCACTGTATATGTGTGTGTATATATATATATAACAATTTGGTAGTGCATTTTAATACAACAACTTTTGTTTAAGTAATATGTATTAAACAAATCAAAAGATTTAATTTTGCATGGGAGTGACATTTAATGTGTCGAACGGTTTCTGATAACAGAGAAAAAAAAAAAACATAGTACAAAGTCCAATGCTATCCATCTGCTTGTAGGCTGATTGGCAAACACTTCACCTTCCAACACATCAACGACCCAAATCGTACAACTCGGTCAAATCTGGAATTCTTGAAGAAAACAAAGATAAAAGTTCTGGAATAGCCTGTACAATCACTAGATCTCAATCCAATAGAAAAGCTTTGTACTGATCTTTTGAAAATAAATTCATAAATAATAAATAAATAAAAATCTGTAGCCAAGCATTGTGTATCCAATCTGTCTGAGCTGAAGGAAGTATGCAAGACAGAATGGGCCCAGATTTCACCAACAAGATGTTCCATACTGGTTAAGAATTATCATAAACATATGAAAGCCATAGTGAAAGAAAACAAACAGTGGAGGTACTTTATACAGTATGCTTTTAATGTCATGGTAACTACACTCACTTAATTCTATTTAAATATATTAATGTGCTTTAAAACAATGTCAACTTTTCTGCCTATTGTCGCTTGTAAACGCCGGGTAGCGTATCCAGAGTCTGTTTTTCTTTGGGTTCAGAAAAACTGCAGCTGTTCTTTGAGCAAAAGGACTCATACTTGGTAGTGTACTAAAGAGGCTGTTCACCTTTCAATGAATGATACGTCTTTGTTGGATCAGACAGGGCCACCAGGCTCTGTGTCAAAGGGGCCTTTTCAATTTGTTATCCTAGCAGCTGGTTCCCTTCCACTCTCTTTGCTTACTGCACATCTGAAGAAAAAGGCCTCATACAGCTGGGAGCCATTTCAAGTCGTAACCACATCCCCCCACAGCTAGCCTCTGTCCCTAACAAAAAGATTTACTAGGTAGACCATCATTGGTTTATTATTATTATTATTATTATTATTATTATTATTATTATTATTATTACTACTACTACTAATTTGGATGTGATCCTTTACCCTAAATTATTTCAGTTATAATGCATTAAAATGATCCCAGTTTTTAAATATTAATCTTGTTTGAGTGCTCTTCAAGTATCTGACTTTCACAACATATATATCAACTGCCCTTAGTTTAAATGGAGAATTACCACTCATTGCATGTTAATTGTTGGTTTGAACACACACATCATTAGCCACTGGGGGGAAAAAAGCAGAGTGCCTTTTAACCCTTAAGTGTGCGGTCAACCCACCCCCTAGAGTGCTTTAATGCAATTATAAAATGATTATAAAATTATAAGATGTATTTACTTTTTAAATGAACACAGCAAGTTAAAAATATATATATATATATTTCCAATAACAGTAAATATCACTACGCACAAGAAAATAGTTCTAGTGAAAAGTAAATGACATTTGTTTAAAAGTGTTTTATTTTAATAAATTAACATCAGTTTATTCATAAATATAATGAATATTGATTATAATGTGTATTAAGTAAATCATTTCTGTATATCAATTATATTAACACATTACTTGCTAATTTTACTATTTCATTAATGGACATAGATATTTAACTTAGTAAATTACATGAATAAAGCTTATCAAACTTTAATTATAGATCAGTAATTTTTGGAATAAATGTTTACTTGCCAAATAATGTGCAGTTTGAAAAACTACCTGAAGGGGAGCTGCAGGTGAAAGCATCGCTTCTGTTATAATGCTTGCTTTGTTAGTGTCTACGTTTGTTGTTTTGTCTTTTCCACTTTGTCTTAGTTTTTTTAATTACTGCTAATAATATGTTAGAATTGTTAAATTCTGCGTCTTTCGCTAAATTAACACTTCTGCTGTATGGTGGGTCATTCAAAAACGGATTGATACCACCAGCTCGCAGATTTATTATTATTTATTTATTTATTTTGTTCTTAGCAGATGCCCTTATCCAGGACAACTTACAGTTGTTACAAAATATCACATTGAAAAATATCACATTACAGAATATCACATTAAAGGTAAGAGCAGTTATACAATACAATAAATTCAGTAGTAAATAAATATAAAAGTAAATTCCATTAAGAGCAAGTAGTAAGTAAAATAAATAGAGAAGAACAATTTTAAATAAGAGAAAGCGGAGGAGCGGAGGGGGCAAGAGGGGGTGTAGGCAGAAATAATAGTCTGGAGATAGGAGAGAGCAGAATGGTCGAGACAGCGATAGGCGAGCACAAGAGTTTTGAATTGGATGCGAGTGGCAATAGGGAGCCAGTGGAGGGAGCAGAGCAGCGTGGGTGAAACGAGGAAGGGAAAAGACAAGGCGAGTAGCAGAGTTTTGGATGAGCTGGAGCAGATGAATAGCGAAGGCAGGGAGGCCGGCCAGGTGGGAGTCAAGGTGGGACAGTACCAGGGCCTGAACTAAGAGCTGCATGGATTAGTTGGTGAGTAAGGGGCGAATTCTGCGTATGTTGCTGAGGAAGAAGCGACAGGAGCGTGCCAGAGTAGAGTTGTGCTGAGTAGGAGAGGGAGGGGTCGAGGGTGACACTGACATTCTTGGTGGATGAGGATGGAGTGAGGGTGGTGGAGAGGAATATCTGGGCATCATCAGCATATAAATTATACGAGAAGCCATGGGAGGAGACCCAAGGAGCAGGTGTAGAGAGAAAACGGGTCCCAGGATTGAGCCTTGGGGGACGCCTGTCGAAAGAGAGCAAGAGGCAGAGGGTGAGCCATGGCAGGACACCCGGTATGTGCAAGCGGAGTGATAGGAGGAGAACCAGGAGTAAAGAACACGTTGTGTAGGTCTTACTTTACTCCAGTGAATTAACTACAAAACGCAGGATGCCAAATAGCAGTTCAAGTTAAACGTTGTTTTGTTTATTCCCGAAATAAATAGTGCATAAAGTTAATGCCACATTTTATTTATTTTTTACTTTTTTTTTCATTCCTTGTCATTGCCGTTTCTTCACAGTAAACAGTGGCCATACATAGACACGTTTTCATAAAGTAATAACATGTTTACTTGTGCCTTTTTGTAGCTGAACTAGCAAACGAAATCTGAAATTTAACTTTAAACACTTCAAACGTGGAAATGGCGTTGAATCTCGTTTATTACATTCCATATATATATATATACATACATACATACAGCTCTGGAAAAAATTAAGAGACCACTGCAAAATTATCAGTTTCTCTGGTTTTACTATTTATAGGTATGTGTTTGGGTAAAATGAACATTTTTGTTTTATTCTATAAACTACTGACAACATTTCTCCCAAATTCCAAATAAAAATATTGTCATTTAGAGCATTTATTTGCAGAAAATGACAACTGGTCAAAATAACAAAAAAGATGCAGTGTTGTCAGACCTCGAATAATGCAAAGAAAATAAGTTCATATTCATTTTTAAACAACACAATACTAATGTTTTAACTTAGGAAGAGTTCAGAAATCAATATTTGGTGGAATAACCCTGATTTTCAAGCACAGCTTTCATGCGTCTTGGCATGCTCTCCACCAGTCTTTCACATTGATGTTGGGTGACTTTATGCCACTCCTGGCGCAAAAATTCAAGCAGCTTGGCTTTGTTTGATGGCTTGTGACCATCCATCTTCCTCTTGATCACATTCCAGAGGTTTTCAATGGGGTTCAGGTCTGGAGATTGGGCTGGCCATGACAGGGTCTTGATCTGGTGGTCCTCCATCCACACCTTGATTGACCTGGCTGTGTGGCATGGAGCATTGTCCTGCTGGAAAAACCAATCCTCAGAGTTGGGGAACATTGTCAGAGCAGAAGGAAGCAAGTTTTCTTCCAGGACAACCTTGTACTTGGTGTGTGGTCAACCAGAGCTGTATATATATTGTGAGACAGCAGGGAGGGGGTTAAAACCTCTCTGCAGTAAAAACATGTGCAGAATGCTCATTTGTGGTGTTTAATTGTTTTTCTGTTAATTGTTTTATTGTTAATTATCACCTGCACCTGGCTATGATTGTAAATTAGAGCCAGGTGCAAGGTTTATAAGGAGAGCAGTCAGTCTGCTCTGGGCTGCTGAGTAGGAGGTAGAAAGAGGTACTCTGCTTCCCAGCAGTCATAAGGTAACGTGTGTTGTATTAAACCTGTGTGGTGTTGTTTATTGTTTAGTGGGGAAACAGCCTAGCTGTCCCACTCGTAGTCAGGGTGTTCCTGTGTGTTAGTTAGTGCTCGTACAGAGCTAGGTGTTTGTTTTGTATTTTTGTTTATTTTGGTGTTTATTAAAAATAGCGCACCAGCGCTTAAAAATCAATTTCTTGTTTACTGGGTCAATTTTTAAAGGGGCAACGAACCCGAGTGGGTGAGTGTGTATATATATATATATATATATATATATATATATATATATATATATATATATATATGTGTATATATATGTATATATATATATATATATGTATATATTGTAAACAACATTCTATATAAAAATTACTACACATTTCCAGCAAGTTGGGCACTGTTTAAGCGAGGCATTTCAGAATGACATGCTTTCCTTTTTTCTGTCCCATGAGATTCTGACTCAATCGAAGAAGCACAACTTTTAAATAGAGGATAGAGCTGCTGTGTTGATAACTGAGTTTTTTGTTTTTTTTAATTAAATCTCACATATCACACAGAGCTCTTTATCCTTTGCCGTTTTTTAAATTATCGCGCAACTTCTGGTGAGTTGGTGAATTAAGTGCAAGGTATTTTTGTTATTACCAGTGAATACGAACATCTGATTTTTGTATCCGAATACATGTCAAAAAATATTTGTTTGAATATTCGGATATTTGTCACAGCACAAATGTTTCATGATTTCATTTATTGTTAGTAGTAGTAGTAGCAGCAGTCGTAGTAGTATTAATCATAATTATGAACTTAACATAAAAGTAGCAATACGTATGTAACACAATATGGCAAGTTAAACTAATTAGCCACAAATTATACACCCGGGACTAAAATTAGCTAGCTGCTTAAAAAAAAAAAAAAGATAATACTGAGACTGAGAGCATGGCTATTTAAATAACCATTAAAATAGCCTATGTTTTAAATAGTTTATAGTCTTAACAATTATTTAACAATGTGTCTGGTTTTGAGCTTTGAAAATCTGGTCACCCTAGCTGTAAATCAAGTTAAAACTACAGAACATTTTTTTTTTTTTTTGTCCCCCAACAATGCTGATCGTCAATGTATCTTTAGTGATCATTTAAACTATTAGGTTCATTATTCGCTCCTTTGTGGAGTGCATTTGGTGGAGCAAGCTTTAATGGTTGGTTGTGATTTGCTGCTGCTGCTTGTGCAGGGCATACTCTCAGTCTCACAGTCAACAGAGCCAGACTGGCTGGGCCTTTCTCTGCAGGCAGGTGGATACATGCTTCTATCGTAGGTGGTTTATCAGTTATCCCTATGCTGTTCATGTAGCTCAGTCTTTTATCGCAAAGTGTGGATCTTACTGTTTACTTTGGTAAAATGTCCCCAAACTATTGTTCTTTTTTCTTATTATCTTTTTTTTTGTTTATTGGCTGCAATCTTGTTCATGTTCTGTTTGGTATCGGCATGCTTCTTAATATTAACTACAGCAGTTTAATTATACATAATTATGCTGTGGTTGCTGACCATACAGCATTGTATATCTCATTTTTTGTAAAATATCTCTTTTGTAGTGTATTTTATTAATTAAATTTAATAATTAAATATACCAGTAGTTTTAATATGTGCAATGGTGCATTCCAACCACTTCCATTACCCATGGCTACAGTAGTGGTATCACCCTGCACTTTTAAGAATGCCTTTTTTTTTTTATATATATATATATATATATATATATATATATATATATATATATATACACACGTGCCCAGCGTGCCCATCCCTGGTATGTGAATCAGACTCTTGAGTTACAAAATGTGATATATTGTAGTTTATGGCTTGATTATACACTTGCAGTCGCTTTGTCACAAAGACAAAAAGCAGTGCTAGCAAGGTATGAAACATCTGACGATGACCGAAGGGTCGATACGTTGTCGTTTATTGTTGTGATACAGATAATAAAGACTTTCAAGCACTTAGTGTGTGGTCAACCTCTTTTTGCTTGAGATTATTGTTTTGACAACTCGCCTACAACAATCTCTTGAATGAGCACTGCAGTCTGTACTTAAATTGAATAGCAGACTCAAAACTAAATGAATACAAATTTATATGAATTAAATGAATAGAAATTATTTTTAATTATAAAGTTTGAGCCAATAAGTGGTGAGTAGCTATATAGGTAGTGTGAAGCAAACTTGCAGCATGCAATGTGAGTAGTCTACGTGTTTTTATTTAGATTTGAGCAGTTGCCAGGATTCCCAAATGAACTGTATGTGTACATAAAAAAATGAACTCTCCACATGCAGATTTTGCCCATCTACAAATAGATAGAACATTGCAAAAAATGAACAAAAAAATGGTATATGGATAATTCAACAGAAGTCACATATTTATTCCTTATTGAAGAAATCCGATTAATGATGTTTAATTTAAATAACAGCGGTCTTCACATTACTGTAGTCACAGGCACGTATTGTTTAAATACTTTTCTTTTAGTTTTATTTTACTTTCCACACCACAAATGTCCCCATTTAGCTGTGCTTTCCAAATAACAAATTCAAATGTTTGTTCACCAGTAAACAGAAGAACAGTTTACATGTGAATTTGTGAAAGCCTTCAATATAAAACTGGCGGCACCTTTTTTTTTGTTCTTGGATGTGCACCAGAAGACATCAGCAGAGTCCGGGCTGTCCTGAAGGAAAATAATTCAATTAAAAAATAGGCTTGTGGTTGTATTATGGTTGTTTACTTTGAAGATTATTCACCATGTAAGGTTTTCCTTTGCTTCATTACCTTAACAAATCCGAGTTGTTGCGAGCAGCACGTTTCGCAGGAATCCGACCCCAGCAGTGTCTGTGCAGCGGCGGCAGCTCAAAGCACTGCTTGTTTAGTCAGCAAGCAACCGTGGGTGGTCAGGCTGTGGCACAGGACAAGGCCCTGCTGTGCACAGGAAAGAATGTTCAGAGGTGTTTAAGGGTAGTAAAGGAAGTCTGCCGCCCTTCGGAGAGTCCCGGAGCCGACACACACCGTCCACATCCCATCTCAGGCAAGCAAGCGGGGCTGTGAGAACTTGTCACAAAGACAGTAAGAAACACTGAGGGCACGATGAGAGCGTGCACCAAACACCTGGAGCATCTGCATAGATCTCTCTAAGAAAAGTGTGTGACATGCAAAATGTACAGTAACATGCACACCGCACCCCGCTTCGCGCGCATATATATATATATATATATATATATATAAATAAAAACAACCTCCATTTACCTTTTCTGATTCATATTGGCTTTTTGTGTTCACACTAATAATTTGTTTCGTTTTTATTTGTGTTTTTTACTCATTATAGAAAGCATGCAGATGCTTATAAAAGGTTTTCGAATTCCTTTCTGTTGCAGGAGACGTCTGTTTTACAGAAGTAGTTAATTGTTACAGCCGGTCCAACCTTAAACCATCAAGGAGGGATGTATTGCAAAAACCCAATACTTACATTTTTTTGAAAAGGCGTTTGCTTTCATGAATCTGATTGTGTACAAACTTCTTTATTTGATTGAGGTCACTGCGATGTGGGTAATTATAATGTACTGGACATTATGACTATGCTTGCAAAACCACCAGTACGTACAGTAATTCCCTCTATAAGATCTGTGTTCCCTTGTTGTAAACTGAAAGAAAAAAAAAAAAATAGAAACCATTTTGCTGTCTCATGATGATGGTTTCTAGTTTTTTTTTATTTTTTATTTCCATTCTTTATTTGTTTGTTTAGTTATTTATTTTAGAGCTTGGTCAAGTAAGTGCTTGAAATGAGGCCATGTTCATATTTATCTGAAGTATCAAATGGAATTGCATGGTAATAGTAGTATATCCAAACTATAAATAACACATTCTACTTTACAAGAAGCTTTTCTCTCTTTCACTGTAAGGTAATTTCCCAGTAAATGAATAATGAAAACATGTTCACTTACTCAAACTTAAAGAATCTGTGGCTTTTTGCACTATTTTATGTATTTACATTTATGTATTTTAAGTCCTCACTATAGTACAGTTGATTTTTGTAGCAAGGGATTAACTTTTCTCTTTTTTTTCTTTTTTTGGTCCTAAAGAGAACATTTTGCTCTGTGCACAAGGAAATTAGAAATGGCATCTGAATCACAAGAGGCCATGTTAGGTTAACTGGTTGCAGTAATCCTTAAGCATCTCAGTTTTACAAGTGCTTTTATAACATTTCCTGCTCAGTGTGTAGTGCTCCAGCGCTATCTTCTGGTGGGTCCAGGGCAGGCCAGGCTGGGCTAATCAATTCCAGATGTTTATTAATCCCCAGGGGGGGAGCTGGACATAGTGGTTCCCTGCCGTTTTGTTATACTTGTTAGGTATGCTAGACAGCCAATTAAAAAATTATTCCATGTTAAACTCTCACTTCCTTGTACTAACGCAAACCGATGCTGAGGTTTCTTGAGGAACAAGGGAGCAGTCTTTAAAGAAGGGCAATTAACAAATAAAAGAAAAAGAGCAATTTGTTGTAAACGTATTATGTTTAAGTGGTTACACAAGTTATCAAGGCATTTGAATAATTGCACTTTTAAGAGATTTGTGAAAAAGATCATTCTGTGGCAAGGTGTGTGTTCTGCTGGTGTCATTAATAAATGTCACCTTTATTAATTTGATTTGAAATAGCATATTTACATTTTTTAAAACATGCCCTCAAACAAGTTATTGGGACCACATTGTATTACAGTCTTCACAGTCAACATTCCACAAACCTATTTTAGTTTCAGGTACAATTTATATAAGTAGTTGTTCTGCATAAGTAAAAATTGCATTACCATTTTGGGGTGCTAATATACTTGGGAGAGAAGGGACAATTATTTTTAGAAGAGACCCCAGGTGCACTGTCCTGTTGATCTCATCCCGGTTGGATTCTGTTTACACTAGAAGTAACAGCCCTTTCTTGCTGCAGGAAGTGGAATGCCTTACAGCCCCATGCTGGATCTGGACAGTGACATACGACCTTCTCCCATCAGCCTCTTGAGTCAAAGTGCTTCACTGAAAAGAGGAAGCAGTTTTCAGTCCAGCCGAGATGACAGTAAGTTGTTTTTATACGTTGTATTTCACTGGCTAAATTTTGTACACAAATGCAGAGATCTCTGACTATAAGATTTTAGTTTTTTTGGAAAGTAATACATATTTCCATAGTGTCTGTTTTACTCATTTGGTGACTAACCTCCTGACAGTGCAATCAGTTATCAATGAGAATGCCTTTTTATTTATTTTCATTAAAACGCACTTGTAATTCAAACATGATGGGATTTGTATTGAATTAAAAAAATACGATCTGTGTTTTCCTTGCTATTATTCATGCATTCTTGTACATGGATAACATCTGGGTTTATTTATTTGTATATTTATAATCCTTACATTATTTCCTCATTAAAATGTATGTTTAATATTTTTGTTGTAATTTTATATAGGAAAATAATATTTTTAAAATACTGAATTGAAGAACTTAATATTGTATATACTGTAATTAAGGACTTTCTGAGGCTTTCTAAAGACATTAATTAAACTGTTTGGAGAAAGGTCTCCCACAGTTGTACATCTTAGCACTGCATGTCTTTTGATAAATTCTTTGATTTGATTATTTTGATGTATTCTGACCCACAAACACTGTTCATAGGTGCCAATGCTTCAGCAAACAGAATAACATGGTTACCAATGAACCTTAGCTACATATTCATATATGTAACATACTTAACCAAAATAAAGCCAACTGCATATTTAATTACCAATAAACTTCAACATCATAGCCCAAACTATGAATTCCCCTATAGATTTTCATGATTTCAGGTTTGCCCAGGAGTACAGTAGGAACAACTGCATTCTTTCATTACGATTTCATCCCAACACATCGTCCGGCATTAAGATGTCATTACCTAGCACCTTGCCAGGAAATGTAACACTGGCAGGCTGTTTGCGGTGTGTGACTAAGATAAATGTAAGAATTTTGTTTATGCTACAGATGCCTAAAGTATCCACATGGGCCACCCCTGATAAAATTGCATGTGCAGGGTGCACTTAATTGGCACAATACAGTATCTGTCCATGCCTTGTGCTGTGAATGGAAAAGTCGTCTTTCTGTATCGTTTGTTGTTACAGGTGCATGACTTTATAGAAAAATTACATTGCACTTAACCATATTTAACATAGAACAAATCTAGTTAAAATACTATTTGAAGCAAGTTTTAACACATGTTTTTATTAGGCCTTGGCTTAAGTAGAGGAAGAGAAGGACATGGCATCTCCATGATTAATTTATACTGCTAATTCAAGCAGCACAAGACCTTTCTTATTACTCACGTAGAGTCATTACACTCCTGAGAAAAAACAGAGAATTGAATCATTATCAGTTATAAAATACGTTAAATAGGGGTAATTAGAGAACACAGTTTCCTCTAAAATCCTTCAATTTGGACACTGGATTTTTTGACACCCAGAATAGAAAAGACAAACATTTCAGTCAATAAACTGTAAGCCAGTGAAATTTTACCACTTTTTTTTTCTCCAAATAAATACTACCATATGTAAATCCATCAGCTTAAATACACTGGGCAATGAAAGCAGGAAGAAAAGCCAATGTTCAAAATGTGTTTAACCTGAAGTTCCCGAATGGTTATGCTATTTGTGTTTTTTTTTATTTTATTTTTACAATAAGGTCATTCTCCCACATTGTTAAAAATGTATACATTTTTGATAGACCTTAATCCCCTTTATTAATCCCCCTCTGGGAATAAGGAACATATAGAAGTGACTGTACATACATATATTGCACTTTTGGAATGTACACCCAACAGTGATGAAGCCTGGTTACAACATAGAGCTTTACTTTATGTAAAAACAGTGACCATGCTTACTCCTGTAAATATTGGTATCCCCAAATTATTTAAATTAGCAAGTGGGCTGTAACGAAGAGTACATTTTGACATTTGTCTTGGACACTAGGTATTCAGTACATATTTTACTGAAGCAATACAATCGCTATAGGTCCACCCCCCCATTGCCAGTGCGTTGGCATAATATACCTTGCTCTAATACACGATAGCAGCGCCACATAGAGGTGCTACATATAATGATGTAGTGGATTTTAATTCAACAACTTTTGTTTGAGTAATATGCATTATACAAATAAAAAGATCAAATTTTGCATGTGAGTGACATTTAATGTGTGAAAAGAAAAAACATACAGTGTGTGAATGCCGCCTGACAAACCTTCAAAGGTTTAGAACTACCTTCGAATTCCTGGCTAGCGAACAATCCTTCAAACCTTTGAACACAGCCCTATTAACAAGCCATCCCAAAAGGTTCTCCATTTTCAAGGAATAAAGAAGATCTGGGGGTTGGACATTTATTGCCCATTAACCCACTGGGACTCCTTGTTTATTTTTAATGTCTTAGTATCCCTGAAAAATATGCATCTTAATAAACAATATGTCCCAAAAATACAAGACTATCACATTGAATGTAGCACCAGTCTTGGCAGATGCTGTACCCATTACAGATTTAATATTGAGTTCTGCAAAACTCGAGTGGCTGCTGAATTTATTTATTTTTTTCTGAATTGTTTTGCCATTTTGTTTTTTGTTATGTGTTTTAAAACTTAAATAATCAGAGCTATAATTTATAACATACATATTTTTGCTTCTGCAGCTTGGCGTTTCAAGGGTCCACAACAAGTGACTTTTGTTGAAAACCTTACCGAAGTTGTCATCAGCCAACTGCCAAACTTCTGGAAGCTGTGGATCTCTTATGTGAATGGGAGCCTATTCAGTGAGGTATTGTTGGCTTGCTTATTTTTTACAGCAATATGATTGTATTAGGGGAACTCGTTTGGTTAACAGAAGGCAGTTGAGGTTTTTGCATATTTCTTTCCTTCAAAAATAACACAGCAATGTTTGGCATTTGGGTAGTGTTTGCTGCAGTTGATCAACGCTTGTTATGTCCTTAGAACCACGCTATGGACTTATTGTACCGCAGGGGGCACATGTACATTAGTGTTTATTTTTTATTATTTTTGTTATTGGCAATGATTTATATTCGATCTAGTAAAGCTTTGTAAAATGTTAATGTCTTAATTTGAAAAACTGCTAGAAATTCAGAATGCCTATTGGTCTTTGTAAAGAAACCTAGAAGTATGGGGCCTGCCAGTATTCATTATACAAACTTTTGGAAGGATCAAAATACCGGCACCAGTAGAGTAAAGGGCACATGGAGGTGGCTCATTAGAAAGGCATTTGGCTACTCCATCGATGTTAAAATTAGTATTTTTAAATTGATACTGAACCAAAAGCCAATTAAGCTTTTTCGGTACTGGAGTGATATGTTCATTAGATGTTACGAGCCAACACTCAGCAGAGTTCACAACTAACAGGAAGAAGAAAATATTGAATTAACTCTCGCACACCACCTGGGGTGTTTCTAAATGGAGGTGAGGTTTGAAACCTTTGTTTGTCTTGTATATTATTAATTAAGAGAGTATTTAAAATATGATAAGTTAGAATTGTAATTCCAAGATTCAAGAGAAGAACATTTGATTAAAGACAGTAATGGTAAAGATGACAGGTGGGTCCCTGAGTCGCCTACCTGGTAAAAGGTGTACCGGGCGAGTCATCCAGTCAGGGTGCAGATGCACGTTGGCTTTAGGGAGGCAAAGCCGGCATGGACTGTTTGTCCTCAAAGAGGAAATTGTGCTTGGTAGTGGGATAAGAGGACCTTCATTTCTCCTGGGCTGTTGTGGGGAATAGCTGCAGTGAGGGAAAGTAATTGGACACTATAAATGTGGGAGAAGATGTGGACACTCTAAATTTAGTTTTAAAAAACAAAGAAAAAAAGTAAAGATGAAAGATAGTTTTATATTTGTTGTCATAAGTACTTCTAATCTAGACAAGAAGTCTAGTATATATAGTGGTTAAATCATTTACTAAACAAGTTACGCTTTGTACAATGAGTAATGTACTTAGTAAGCACTGTAACCAGGAATAATATGTGTAAACAGAAAGGATCAAATGTATCTGTCAGCTATCTTGACATTTAAAATATAATAATGAAGTGGCTTAGTCATAATACATTCAGTTGCAGACATCTTGTATGACAAAGCACAACAAAACATCGCAACATATAAAGAATGCAGAAGTTGCATGCAATTACAGTATTTATATAAAGGTGCAATCACATTTTTAATCACCACCCTGATGCTTAAAAACACACCTTAATTATCTATCTAATACGTATCAAGTAGATAACTTAGAGCATATAGGTGCCCCAGAGGATCCACAAAATAACCAGAGTTAAAGACTTGTCACTCAGTGGTTGCATGAGACAAAATGGAAATATGTACATTTCCCTATGAGGGCTATGTTGTACAAAGATACATTCACTCAAATATGAATCCTGTTTTCTCAAGTGCACACATAAAAACCTGCACACAAAACCCTATTTATTAAAGTACAATAAGTTACTACTGTTGGTTTTCCTTGACTAAGTAGGCTGCCAAGTGTACACGGTTATACTGCAGAATCCATTTGTTGGCCATATTTGGCATTGAAATGGGAAATTTGCCACTGTAAAGAACTCCTGTTTATAAGCCTGAAGAGACGCAATCAGATATGTCAGTAACCATCAAAATCCAAATTGTGTGCACTAGCAGTAACTAAAGTCCAGATGTCAGTTGAACACTGGAACATGTGAGAGGTACAGAAGCCTGGAATCTTTCACTTACCCTCAAAACCCGGGCATTATCGGCCACAGTATCTCATATCAAAGCAGCACACATGTGTTTTTATACAGTTAGCCTTTAGTCCCACAAAGCCGCCGTGGTCTGTCTGTCTGTGCAGGAAAAGGTTAACCAGTTCAAAAGTTGTGACAGGAGAAAGACATGCTATTGATGTGCAAATAAAGGATGTAACTGTTTACATTTTTTTCCAGTAACAAAATAAACAGCACATTTTTTTTGGTTTTTTTTTGGGTGGGTGGGGGGGTTAATAAGTGAGCAAGTGTACAGTTTAACAGCTTCTGTAATCTGAATGGGTACGGGGCCTTTTATTTCACTTTCAAAGTTGCAGGCACAACATTCTTTATAGGGGAGGGGTTGATGATGTGTTGTGTATAAAATGCATCATGTGAGGAGGCACACATACAATACATATTTATGTTATGGTAAAAGTCTGAATCTGGTCAATCTTAAACTCAACCGGTAAATGTCCGAAATTATGAAGAAATAGATTGCTTTTCAGACATTTACCGGTTAATCTTATGATTTACCAAAGCTTATTGGTAACTGCAGGTATATCATCGAAGAATTTATTTATTCCTGCATATAAATGGTCAATAAACAAAATAATCATTAATGTCAAAGAGCATATTTATTTCTGCATTCAAATGTTCCATTAACTCATCATATGAGCAATTTAAACTAGTTCAACATGGTACTGAACAATATTGTGATCCACTTATGTAGAGCAACCAACATTCTTGAAATGTATTTTTGTTTACGACTGTAAGTCGCCCTGGATAAGGGCGTCTGCTAAGAAATAAATAATAATAATATTAATAATATTATGGTAAATATGCATATAAAACAATTCACACTGGATATTGTACTCCAAATACGCAGTACTGTAGTTTGATGAAAAATAACATTCTGGTGGGCATCCGGTAAACATGCTCCGTGTGGAGTGCAGAATGCGCCCTATAGCCTGGACGTCGTCGGTTCGAGTCCAGGTTATTCCACTGCCGACCGTGGACTGGAGCTCCCAGGGGGCGGCGCACAATTGGCCGAGGGCCACCCGGAGGGGGAGGACTTAGGTCGGCCAGGGTGTCCTCGGCTCACCGCGCACCAGCGACCCCTGTAGACTGGCCGGGCACCTGCGGGCTTGCCTGTAAGAGCTGCGTTGTCTTCCGATGCTGTAGCTGTAAGCTGGCTGCATGGCGGGCCTGCAGAGTGAAAAGAAGCAGTCGGCTTACGGCACACGCTTCGGAGGACAGCGTGTGTTCATCTCCGCTGCTTCCAAGTCAACGCAGGGGTGGTAGAGGTGGGCTGAGCCTAAATACAATTGGGCATTTCAAATTGGGAGAAAAACAGGGTAAAAATTAATTGGTGACTACTAAATCACGTTTTGGTTATGACACAGAACGGCACAAAGACAGACAGTGAGTAGATATATTTATTTAGTGCAGCATGGTACAGTTACACAGAATAGCACTTTTTATTGGAACACTTTTTATTGCACATACATTTGAACCAGAAAGAGACAGCTTGGAAACAATTTCCCTGTCATGTTGTCGATCGTTAGCCAAAGGCACTTGCCGCCGGTTATTCTTAATATTTACTGGTAAATTATTATCATTATAATTGTATTCTAAATAATATGTTTTAAATTTAATGAATGTTGTTTTTTCTATCTGTGATATCAGAATCAAAGTTTATCAGCAGGAGCATTTCATCATTTTGTATTAAAGATTTGGATGCATACATTGTCCATTACCTTTTAGCCTAGGGTTTGTTATGGTAGAATTTAGTAATGATATGTTTAATCCTTTTCTGGCATTATGTATTATAAAATGTATTATAAAATGTTAATTTCCCCATATTATTAAATATTTTATAAGAATTAAGCAAATGGTTTATTTCATTTAAGACGAAGCTAGTAAATGATTAAGATTTCACAATGAGGTTATCTACATAAAAGTACTGGTTGGCCAGGTTTTTTCTTTCCTCATATTTTTGTTGTTTTAATTGGTTAAATGCATTGTAAATTAGTTCAGCAAAATATAAGTTTCGATCCTAAGCAAGTCTAATTACAAGACCTACTGTATTAAAAATAAAGCAGAAACATAATTATAATTAAACAAAGTACATCAATGCAGTAAATTCCCATATTCCCAGTTTGTAGCTTAATTGCTGGTTAATTGCTATAGAGATCTGTGCATGTAAATCGAATACCCCTTTGGTCACAATTTTTTATTTACATTTTTAGAAATTTTAAAACAGTTTGTGTGAACTCTATGGAGTTGGAGAAGTTGCCCTGAAACTAATAGTGGTACAATGATACACGCAGTGACTGAAGAAGATATATAATGATCATATATATATATACATTTTTGCTTTTTTTACTGGGACCATGTGCAATAAAAACATTCATGATTAAAACATGCGATGCATCGCACCCAAGTTAGCTACAGCTAATTTACATTGGTAGTCCCACAAACTACCAACTACAAATACAATGATAATGACAATAAATCAACATTAAAATTCTATTAAAAATACTAAAATAAAAATACAATTAGAAATAACAATAAATAACAATAAAATACAATAGAAGAAAGTCAACAAATGGAGGGGGCTAGACATGATCACAAAGCTGGTCCTGTTTCAACTGTTTTTTCAGTTCTGTTAAAAAACTCTTGTAGTCTGATATGTTTTTCATGAAGTCTGGTAGCGTATTCCAGAACATGGCACCCTTGATTGAGCAAGCTGTTTGTGCAAACTTGGTTTGACGTTGAGACACTATACAGTCTCCTCTAGTGGTTGATCAAGTGACTCTGACAGCTTTTACCGAGCAGGGCTGAACAAATTCCCTTAGGGGCGGGGGCGGGGGCGGGGGCGGGGGCGGGGGCGGGGGCGGGGGGGGGGGGGGGGGGGCAGTTTATGTAGAGACTTAAAAATCAGACATGCATTGGAGAGATTTATAAAATTATCAAAACTTGACATATTATATTTCTTAAGAATGTGACAGTGATGATGTTTTACTGGCTTTTTATCTAGAACTTTCAAACTCTGTTTGTATAGAGAGTGAAGTGGTTGTAACATAGTTGACCCAGCCTGTGACCATATAGTTGTATAGTAGGACATATGGGATAAAATCATAGAGTGCAAATACATCATAGCAGCAGTAGTAGTAAATAATTTCGAATATATCTAAAATTGGACAAGTTAAATTTCACGGTTTTTATTACCTTTTTTATGTGTTTCCTAAAGGCAAGGTGTGAATCTAGTGTAATACCTAAGTACTTAAATTCTGAGACAGTGCTAATCATTTTTTTTTTTTTTTTAGAGAACCAAGTAGCTCATATACGTTTATCTTTGAGATTTCAGCAATGTTAAAAATGGGGTAACTGTTATTAACTTGGGAGACATCCAAATTTCTTCTACCAAATTTCTGACCCAGATCCTGCACTGAATTTATAAAAAAAAGTATTAAACGTGGAGGCGATAATCTCGTTATCAGTTATCAGACTGCCTTGTAACTTCAATTCAGTTTCACTTTTATATTTATGTTTGTCATTTCCAGTTAAATGTTCAAGATTTTTCCAAATTGATTTACTGATAACACTTCCCTCATTTATAATGTTCATAAAACAATTAGCCTTTGCTTTTCTTAGTTCACTTATTACTTTATTTCTTAGTCCTTTGTATATCATTATATCACTCCCTCTACCAGTTTTTAACGATGTCTTCAAAGCGTGATCCCCTTTTTTAAGCAATTGCCATAATGACTCAATAAACCATGGTAGATCAGTTTTTTTTCCCAGTTTTGTTTTTGACCTTTGTAGAGTATTTGTCAATTTGAGTCTGTATTTCTGGATTGAAGGTATCACAACAGGATTCTACATTGTAACATACCATAAATTCACTCCAATCAATATTTTTAAGTGCATTACCAAAGTTAATCAAATCCTTTTTAAGTATTATACGTTTTTTCAACTTTTAAATCTGCCCTTTATCAGTTTTCTTGCGATAAGGGTTAAGTTATGATCATGATTTATGTATTTGTTTGTTTTGTTTGTGTGCTTACAGACAGGAGAGAAATCTGGTCAAGTTGAAAAGTCAAAGAAAAATGCCAGACAGAGACAAAATGATTTCAGGGTGAGTGTCTCCCATTGCTGATGAATTGCTGATTTGTCTTGCATTATGGTCTCTTTATCTAATTGGCCAATAAAGAGTAAATTGTCAAAACTCTCCTCCAACACTACTTGTCTATATTACTTTGCTTATTTGGTGTTTTCATTTACAGTGGATATCTGCAAGATCATTTATGATGAATTAAGCTTATTTTTAATTTGTTAAAATCTGATTTTTTTTCCTGGGGAATTAAGATACTACCCTGTCCAAACACATCATCCCCTAAATTAAATTAATATTAGAAGTATTAGATCCTAATACTTCTTGATATCACAGCTCTTTATATAGAACATTTTCCACTGTTTCCCCCTAATGATTGATTATTGACCCATTTATTAACAATACCACATACAGTGAATATAGGCTCATAGAAAGTCATGTTTATACATTTCAGGGCAGCAAACACACCTACTACAGGTGAGTAAATGTACTTTATTTTTCTTGTTGTCTTTTTATTTTTTAGAAAATGATTCAAGAAGTGATGCTTTCTTTGATGAAACTAATCCGCGGGGCACTTCTGCCATTCAGCTTGAGTGAGATGGAGCTGAAACAGTATGGTGGATGGGAGATGAAGTCTGAGCTTTCAGGACAGTGGCTGACTCAAGTCATTCACACTGTGAGGTAAAGTAAAAAAAAAAAAAAAATCACAGTAACGCAAGTTGCTGGTCCATTATAGTAAATGCATTCTGTGCGGTAGCACATACTGTACTGAAAACAGTTTTCATGGACAAAAAAAACACTTATTTAAAACATAAAACATGGATCCCATTATGATCTTAGCACTACGATTTCTCGATTAAAAAAATAAATTAAATAATTGGTATCTTTGAACTGGCAATATTAAAAAGGTACTGCTTTTCTCGCTTTATATGTTGCCTGGAGTAGTATGTCATTAATCAGTTATGAATAGAAGACTTTATTCCAATGATATAATCTTACTGATTTAAGAAAGATTGAAATAACAATAAGTATCTGTAAACAGGTGCCAGTCGATAGGTAGTGATCATTCTAAATGGACCATAGGCAGAACATCGAGCCTGCCTGTGATAATGGAATTCCATAGTTCTCAAGGCAACAACCTTTACTTCATATTTTTGCATGTTGATTTACACCCAGTTATATAGCCGTTCGATCAGTGTAGTATGAAAGTCCTGGGGTATATAATACCTAGTACTGTTTCCAGCTGGTGTGAAGTAAGTCAGTTGTCAGACATGAAGCTGGCTACACTGCCCCCTGGTATAGGTAGGCTGTATCAATAAGCCAAAATAATAGAGCTTGCTTTGTGTGCATTAACATTGGAGATACTTAAGTAATACTGGGGGGGGTCATATAATGGTAACTAATGCCAGTGTTACAGTTTCCCAAGGGAATTTCTTTTAAGTGAAACCAAGTTGTGCAAAAAAAGCATTTTTGTTTTTTTTCTGATATTCAATTAGAGTCAGTTATGAAGCACTGGCAGCCTTGGAAATACCTAATGACCTTTTGCAAGTTATGCAGGACCTGATTTTGGACCTGCGAGTACGCTGTCTTATGATGACACTGCAGCAGACATCCGAAGGTAAGTTGGACTTTGATTTACTTGCTTGTTTTTAGTCTAGAACTATGTGTGACAGTTACTATTTGATCGTTAAAACACTTAATTTTCCATCTGTGTTAAAGCTGCAGAGAAGTCCCCAGGTCTGACATCATATTTAATCATGTGCAGGATGCCATCAGAAAAAAGACTGTTAAGAGTAATGGTAATAATCTGAGGACTGTTTGTCATGAAAATGTGTTTCAGATGGTTAGGCCTAATTTCTACTCTGACTAGGCCTTACTGTATATGTTTGCATTCTTTGTTGTTAATTTAAAATAAAATAAAATAAAAATAAACTGACATACCATTTTTATAAACAGATGTTAAAAGACTGGCAGAAAAAGCAGACTGGGTTGTGGACAATGAGGGAATTACAACCTTGGTACGTACATGGCATGAAACATGTATTATGTGTAAATATTCTGTAATGTGCATACACAGTACTACTAACTGTATTTAGCTTGACAGTTTCCAACAATAAATAGATAATCAAGAATGATTGCAAGTTGTTGTTATAATTATGTTCAACAAAACATATTTTTAATAATTGTATATGTGTAGTAAAATACTACCCTGCATTATCTATTTTAGCTTTGCCCAAAAAAAATAAAAACAGGTGCTGTTCATTTCACAATGAGTTGATGCTAAAAAAGTCAAACTTCATTGCATATTATTAATAATGGTATTTCAGTTCTGCTTGTCTCCTGTTGATGAAAGAACATTTTAACACAGTAACAGTAGAAGTGTTTTCATTTCGGGGCTCCCGAGTGGCGCATCCAGTAAAGGCGCTCCTCGCAGGATGTGCTCTATAGCCTGGAGATCGCTGGTTCGAATCCAGGCTATGTCACAGCTGACCGTGACCGAGAGTTCCTAGGGGGCGGCGCACAATTGGCTGAGCGCTGCCCGGGTAGGGAGGGCTTAGGTCGGCAGGGGAATCCACGGCTCACCGCGCATCAGCGACCCCTGTGGTCGATAGGGCGCCTGTGGCTCTGCAGCGGAGCCGCCAGATCTGTGTTGTCCTCCGGCACTATAGGTCTGGTAGCATTGCTGTGGATCTGCAGTGCGAAAAATGACGGCTTGGAAGGAGCACGTTTCGGAGGACGCGTGTTCCAGCCTCCGTTTCCTGAGTCGGCGGGGGGGTTGCGAGCGGTGAGCCGGGGATACAGATAATAATTGGGCATGCTAAATTGGGGTGAAAACCGGGGTAAAAATAATTGGCGATGACTAAATTTATATTAAAAAAAAAAAAAAAAAGTGTTTTCATTTCATTTTGGCTGTATTTCAGATTGTGTTAAAGCCCTTTAAAGCTGCAGTACTACATTTTGTTTCTTTTTTTTTTTGCTGTGAGAAAATGAAAGTATTTAATTTTGATTTCAATCTATCTTTACCATTTTAAAAAAAATAAAGGTATTTTAACCATTTCAGACATTGTGCATATACTTTTTCTTCTTTAAAAGTATAGTAAAAAACTTTTTATTTGGTGACCAACGGCCTGATAACATATTTGAAAACAAGATCTAGATATGCGTACCGCACATATGAAAAATGCATTTTTTATATGTTTGTTTGTTTATTTATTTATTTATTTATTTATTTATTTATTTTTATTAGAAAGTAATACGTAGTTTGAATCCAGTCTCTCATTCTTCTGAAGAAAAAAAGATTAACCTGACAACACTATGTAACACAATTTTTGTTCCTGTTTAGTAAGTGTTATTTCCTAATTGCTTATGCCTCAAAAGTATAGATAATGGCTATTATTCCCCACAAACTTTGCTTTTGTGACCAGGACAGTGATATTTTGAAATTGACCTATTTCCAATGAGAAAACGGACAAATTTGTGTCTTCGTTCACATAAAGTCAGAAAAAAACAACATATGAATCCAAATTAACATGTATTTATACTAAAGTAATACAAAAATGACTGCAAAAGATTTAGAAGTGAGTAGTTTTTCGAGATTTACGATTATACTGTAAATCACTTTCACGAATCAGCCCCCAAATGTAGTCTCCCATCATGTTCTCGTTATACTGTCCTTTGGTAGCGGCGTTCAAAGTCCAGTATATCCTGGTGGAAGCGCTCGCCTTGCTCCTCCGAGTACGCTCCCATGTTCTCCTTGAATTTATCAAGATGAGCATCAAGGATATGGACTTTGAGGGACATCCTACAGCCCATTGTGCCGTAGTTCTTCACCAGAGTCTCAACCAGCTCCACATAGTTTTCGGCCTTGTGATTGCCCAGGAAGCCCCGAACCACTGCGACAAAGCTGTTCCAAGCCGCTTTCTCCTTACTAGTGAGCTTCTTGGGGAATTCATTGCACTCCAGGATCTTCTTTATCTGTGGTCCGACAAAGACACCGGCTTTGACCTTTGCCTCAGACAGCTTAGGGAAGAAGTCTTGAAGGTACTTGAAGGCTGCCGACTCCTTATCTAGAGCTCTGACAAATTGTTTCATAAGGCCCAATTTGATGTGCAGTGGTGGCATCAGCACCTTCCAGGGGTCCACCAGTGGCTCCCACTTGACGTTGTTCCTCCCCACAGAGAACTCAGGCTGCTGTGGCCAGTCCCGCCTGTGGTAGTGCGCCTTGGTGTCCCTGCTGTCCCAAAGGCAAAGATAGCAGGGAAACTTGGTAAAACCGCCTTGGAGACCCATCAGGAATGCCACCATTTTGAAGTCTCCTATGACCTCCCAGCCGTACTCATCATACTTCAAGGTGTCCAGCAAGGTCTTTATGCTGTTGTAATCCTATTTGAGGTGCACCGAGTGAGCCAGGGGAAGAGACGAGCACGGCTTTGAGGCTCCTGGATGAGCTGTCAGTGAAGAGGCGCCACTCATTCTGGTTACAGGCGATTCCGATTGCCTCGAACAGACTGGTCACATTGTGGCAGAATCAGAGCCCATCTTGACGGGTGAAGAAGCTGGAAAAAGGTTGGTGACGCTTCCTCTGATCTGCGACTTGCACACTTTCATCCAACAAGTTCCACTGCTTGAGCCTAGACGTCAAAAGCTCGGCATTGGACTTGGTGAGACCAAGGTCTCTTGCCAGTCCGACGTTTGGAAGGGTCCACCATGCAGAAGTAGCAGTTGCTTGAGTGGTCAGTGGGTTCCCGCCAAATTCTTGGGATAGCGAACTTCATGGCTCTCTTTTCCCCTCTGTACCATCCTACAAAAATACATTTATTTCACCCATGACTAATGTGTAAGAGATTCTCGCAACATTTTTTACATATGATATATTTTTTCAATAACACTGAAAATTGTAAAACATTTTAAAATTAAAAACTTTTACAATTTTAAAAATTTTAACAAATTTTATAACATAAAATTCCAAGCAACAATTGTCCATCTTACCTTCCAGAGTTTTTTTGCAGTGCTTGCAGGTGAAATGAGGTGCCCAGGGTTTGTCTTGATCCCCGACAGGCATGCCGAAATATGCTTTGTAGGCCTCACACATCTTAGCAGATGCTTCCACGGAGTACTTTTTCGCTCTTGTCTTGATAAATTGGCCGCAGACATAGCAAAATGCGTCTGCCGGATGCTTGCAGCCTCTTGATGCCATCTCAGAAAAATGCAGATATGTATCCACTTAGGCAGCTGGAACTAAACTGAACTGGTGGGCTTAAGGCCCGTGTATTTATACTACTATTTATATTACTGGAAAGTTCTAGAAAGTTCTAGAAGTTACTCCAAGTTTACTCAGCACTGAATCTATCTGGAATGTTCTGGAAAATAGGTAAATTTCAAAATATCACTGTCCTGGTCACAAAAGCAAAGTTTGTGGGGAATAATAGCCATTTTCTATACTTTTGAGGCATAAGCAATTAGGAAATAACACTTACTACCAGGAACCAAAAAAAAAAAAAAAAAATTTGTTACACGGTGCAATCAACATGCTCCCTGGAAAACTTCTTTCAGCATCCACTAGAGGGATTCATGATTCTTGGTGTTACCCTAAAGGCCTGGTCACACTGGTGACTTTTGTCGATGGTAACAAGAGGAACACATTTGTTGCCTGCATGTTGCCTTGCAGTTTGCGGTGGTCACACAAGAGACAAGCATGCAGTCGACAAGCTGGCAACACACAGGGAACAACGTAATGCAACCCAATCATAATGCACGTTTTTGTCACGAGACGTAAACATGATGCAAAGGAAGACTACGATATAAAATGTACTTATTACATTAACAAACCTGTAGTTCTTTAATTAAATAAAAAGGTGTACGTTAGTAGAATTATTTAGTTAGTAGGTCTACATATTTAATATGCCAAACATAATAAATATATCGGTATTCATTATCATAAACAATATTTTCAATAGTTTTAATTCTAGGCTTTCGAGAGCAAGAAAACAGACCTGAGATTTTTTTTTTTTTTTTTTTACTTTACTGTTAAAATGAAAGATGTTACGATTGGGGGTTAATGTAGGAATGACAGGCATACTGCATACATGGCAAATTAATTTAAAATAAAACATTTTTTAAAATACTCTACACATGTTTTTTTATTATTGTAAGATCATTTTATTAATAGCTTAAATATGTTATTGTAATTGTGGACATTAACATTCGCTTATAATAAACAAAGACACCATTGGATGATAAAAACTGAGCTACATTTTTGTTATAGTATGTGATCTAGGAACTGATTAAGCACTAAGAAAACAACATTATTGACGCGTATATACAGTACATAACTTAAAGTAGCAGCCTATTTTAAAAGTCGATATTTTAATAGTAGAATCGTTTGTGGCAGACCTTGGAAAAGGAGGGTGCTTAAGTAAAGGAGCACTGCAGACACTGTGTAGCTACAGTTTATCTCGTTTCCAAGAGGGTCACATAACAGGGGTGACCTTGACCCTTCCAGGCAATTCCACTGCAGGATTTTGTTTCTTAATTGTTTAATTGACCTTCAGCAGGGTCCATTACATAATTATGGAACTGGTTAGAGCAAAGTCCTGCAGTGGAAAAGACTGCAAGGTTGCCTGTGTATTGCCCTTGGGTAGGGGACAGCAGACAATCAAACAGTTTCAAATGTTGGCTAGTAAGTAAATGTTCATTATTGTAAAAATGATCTTTCTTTACATCTAGCCATCTCAGTTTGAACATTGCATAGTGCAGATGTTGGAGTCTCTTAAGGAGCCCATGGAATGTAAACCAGGAGAAGTTAATGTAAGATTTTTTTATATATATATATAAATCTCAATATGTGAAATAAATGTTTGAACTGTGTTCTAAGTAGTTTTGTTCACTGAGCCTGTTTTACAGAATACCCAATCCAAATATACAGCTGGTTAATTAATCTTTAAATGCATGCAATATTTCATTAAAAACTGTGTATGTCAGATGTATGTTAATGTAGAATAAATCACATGCCACATGGAGCAGTGATAACAACTGACTGCTTTTTACAATAACCCAACCTATGCTGGCACAACACTGCTCTTCAATGGAATGTCAGTTTCTTCTGGTTTTCCAACCCTTCTGCCTCCTGCTTTTCATTGATTGGCCAGCAGAGAGCAGAAATTCTACAAAATCACCATGTGACACCTAAGATTCATTCAAATTGGGTCCTTGGTTTGTTTTAAAATATTGCAGAATGCTTCATAAACCTTCAACTCAAACTTGTCAGTGAGGACATATTGGTAATTTCTTGGTACTTCCCAACATTCAGTATGACAAGATTATATTAGTCTGTAAATCCATAAAAGTGTACAATAATTATAAAAGCTCAAAGGAAAGATACATGTTTACATAAGTGGTATTATGTACTGAAGCTGGCTTTAAGGTTTAAAATCTACATGCTTTATTTTTGTTCTAAATTCCATTATTTTTGTTTTGTTTACTTTTTTGGTATAGATTTTTCAGCAAGAAAGAACCCAGGATCAAGTTTGTGAACTCTGTGTTGGAATCATGAAGGTAAAGTGTACAGGATCTATTTCTGTATAATTATGGGGCCTGCCACAAAACAACAGTTGTTACTTCACACCTCCTCCTTGAAAGAATGAAACAAAGCTTGTCGGCGGTTTATTTTGCTTTTAGATACAGATGATCCATCAGAATCTTGGGATATATAATCTGTCTGTCTGTCTTTCCACCTGTCACATTTTACTTTTTTTGTTAATGATGACTCTCTGTTACTGATGGGTTTTCAATTAAAAAAGGGGTTGAAGAGCCTGAGAGCTAGGATACAATTGGGTGTGACCTAAAACTTTAAAAGGTGACTTTGAAGGCTCATTTTCATAATTTTATCATTTTACAGTATTCACAAGAAAGTGTGCCTATCACTGCTATATGTGCATTATTGTAGTACAAGTGAGACACAGAGCTTTATAATGAACTTCCTATGGTATGCTTTCTTTTCTGGCAGGTGTTTATAAACTGCTTGGAGCAGTTAAGTACCAAAACTGATGGTGATGTAGACACTTCCCAGTAAGTATACAGTACAGAGTATTAAAGTATAGATAGAAGCTCTTTGGTAGCTCTTTGAGAATACATTGTGGCGGTTGCCTTCCTAGGCAGAGTTTGCATACATATATCTGTTGTTGGCAATGCAGCTACTTGGTGGCTGTCTTAAATAAGTAATAACACACAACAAACTGTACTCTCACTATAATATACAGTAGTCTAAGAAGTATTGAGGCATGGGACATAGCCCATTTTCTGTAGAACTTTGTGCATTACATTGGAAACGTACAGCCTGGGTTGTGTTGTTACGCTGCTAAAATGGATATATAAAAAAAAAAAAAAGAAAAAAGCATATAGATGAGATTATCTAAGGCAAATCGAACAGCCTGACCCATTCATTGTAGCACTTGACAGCATCACCGGATACAGATGTTTTATGGTTTGTAATTGAGGTACATTCTTTTCATACCCTATGAAGTGTCTAAAAAACCCTTTCTTTTTCAGTCTCTCATCGGATATTGCATCTCCTGATCTGTTTAGCAACATTCATGAAGACTTCTGCCCAACACCGGTAAGTACCATATGCATGGATTGTTCTGCTCAAAATTCAGGCCTCGTCATTTTGCATGTGCTGTCCATAACTAGGGAGTAGGTGTTGGTAGAAAATACTAGTAATATTATAGTACTACTTCCAGAGAAAGGCCATATCTACTTTTCAGGTGGTACTATAGAAGAAACATCTGAACTAACTGTGACTGTGGCCAGTTGGTTTTTAGAACATACATAAGTAATTCTATTTGCAACATGACAGCTACGTGTATAATTACTGTATGTGTAATGGCAATAGAAATCAACATATGTATTTATGTTTAATTAGGTTTCCTAAAGTCTTGCCTTAAAAATCCTGCACATGTGTCTGCTTGAGCTCGTTGAAGCAGGTGTCTCATTAGAATACATCTGCATGCTTTTGCTTTGCCTCCTTTTTACGTATCATTTTAACAGCAACTTACCTTGGGCGTGGATGAACCATGAAGTGCAACGCAAATCTAACACAGATTGCAAGGAACCGCTGGGAATGTAAAGTGTACTTAAAGTGAATATTTAGGGGGTGGAAGTTTAACAAATAGAACTTACCTTCGTTTTGTTTAAGAATTCCTATTTCTTTAAGCTTGTATATGCAATTTGAAAATTATTTTGTAAATGCAATTCTAAATAAAATATCCCCTTCAAACATGGCTGTGCAGTGTTTCTTACTCTGACATAATGTTTTCCTGACCCCAAGCAAAGCCACGGTGGTCACGTGTAAATTGACCCCTTTGCGATCAGGTTGGGCGTGCACAAAACTCGGGTACCATAGAGATTATAGGTAGACAGGTAGGCTAAATATCCTTTCAGTCACGACAAGGCCTTCTGCAGTCCCTGTGTTTGAAATAGCCATTATTTAAATACTAAATCTTTAAATTATATATTTTTTTGTAACTTGTATTGTTTGAGATGTGAGGTTAGGCCTTTTTCTATAATATGATATTGTTACCTGCAAGATGCTGGCTCAGTACATACAAATAACCTGCTTTTGTTTTAATTATAAAGACTTACATATACAGCGTTCAGAGGAATCATAAACACAATAGCTATATTTTAATGCACGTTATATTTTATGAAATGTCTTTTTTAATTTTAAAAATAAGTTTTATTGTGACAGTTATGTACAAAAGGAAGCCCACTCGTTAAAACTTCTTGGTGTGCCCCTGACTTGTTCAGATGTGCTCCCAACTGTTATCAATTGCTGCAGTTTGACATGGTGCATTCTTTCATATTCCAATGTTCCTTGTATTAATTTATCAGGAAAGCAGATCATGTTAATTGTCCAGTCCGTGCCATGGCTGGTTCACAACCTGGTGTTGGTGAATCAGTGAATGCCAAGCAATCTGCTAAAAACACATCATAACCTCAGAGTCATTTGCAAAGTTAAAGATTTGACATGTGATGGAATAAATTGAAGTGCTGATTGCTAATATTTTCAAAGATAATTTAATGAACCCATTCTTCAACCTGTCTGATATTGTTTTGTAGGTTCTCTCTGTTTCTCTGACTAGTACACGTTCACTCTGTAACCCTTTTTTTCAAATAAATCTATACATACAGTAGATTGTTTGTTTTTAATAATACATCATAAAATGTGAGTCTGCAACATTATATACCAATATGGTGGAACTTATATTAATTGTATTTAAATATGTTTAACTTTTGTTACGTGACTGGTCTGTACGTGTATAGCATCGGCCTACAAAATACTTTAGTCCTGTTGAAAAGCTCACAGCAAGATTTAGATTTTAACTTTACGGAAAGTTCCTTTACATATTAATAAAAATCTGTTCATTTGTCATCCAGCCGAAGTCATTGTGGTATTAAAGTAGACTTATGCAAATACAAATAATTAGATACAGTTCTACATACTAAACAAAAAATACCAGATTTGTCGCATTTGTTGTAGGCCAGAGACTAAGTGCAGCACAAAATTGCATCATCTTATAATTACTACACAGGCAAGTTGCTTAATATTAACATTTATTCAAGAGGTTCCGGCTGGTCTCAAATTAATTTTTATTAAAAGTTAAAATACATTAATATAATATACAGATTTAGTATTTAAATAATGGCTATTTTAGACACGGGTGCTGCAACAGATCTTGTCGTGACTGAAGGGATATTTAGCTGTCTGTCAATACTCTCTATGGTAAGTGGGTTTTGTACACACCCAGCTGGTCGCTAAGTGGTCAATTTGCACGTGACCACCGTGGCTTTGCTTGGAAACAGGAAAACATTATGTCGGAGTAAGACACATTGTACAGCCATGTTTAATGTGGGCATATTGTGTTTACAATTTCTGAGGAAAGCTGCTTAACATAATGTGCATGCTAATATTTCATATACAAGCCAAAGTATTAAACAAAATAAAGGTAAGCTCTGTTTTGTTAAACTTTCATACTTCTAAATATTCACTTTAAGAATGCATGCAAAACAGCACTTTACATATTTGAGTATGCCTGGATTTCTGACTAGAGTTTTGACATTCTACTGTAAATATCCCATTAACATTATATAGAAAAAGTTCTTAAAATTGTTTTATTTACCTCTCATTATTCAACGTTCTTGCATTATTCACCTGAAAAAAAAGAAGCAAAATGGTTACGGTTTTGGCAGCATGGCCATCTTCAAGTGCTGAGAATAAAAAGAATAGTCTGCTCGAACCCAGCATAGTCTCCCTTTTTAAAATGCCTATCAAAATAGATTAAAACCAGGATAAAAATACTACCAATTACCAGAGATAGGAACGTATTTGTTTTTCCTTATGAAATTTACTGTGTATCACCACTGTTGTAAGCGGTGACTCTGTGGGACTTTCTGTTTGGTAGAGTAGCAGAATATGGATTTTTAAAACAAATAATGTAATGTGTACAGTCATCAGTTAAGCCCTGATATTTATGTCTGCATGTTTTTATTGGTGCTGTCTCACCCCATAACCGCTTTGGAAAAATGAGGTCATGGTCACCTGAGAGCTTCCAGGTAAAATGTTAAAAATGAATGAATAGATTCCTAATACATGTGTTTATTAAAAGTGGAGTAAACCTTTCAAAATGGGGGAGGAGTACAAAGGAACAATTCTTGTAAATGAAATACTTCAAAGCTCTAGTAAAGGTTGGTCCTTGGCAGGCAAAGGGTTTTCCCCTCTCTCTGGTCGAAGACCTTCAAGTTTCCATGCACCACTTCAATGAAACCGTAAAGGCAACAACAGGGGGTGCATGAATCATTTCAATTTTGGAGATTTGTTCTTAGAATGTTCTTATGAGATTTGAAACTCAAATAAAAGTGTGATTTCCTTCTTTCTCAGTGGTTTTCTTAAGAAATAATGATACTTTTCATAAGATCATATCACAAGCAGAAAACTGTGAAAGATGAACCCAGTTATTTATTTATTTATTGTTGTTATACATGTATGTATAATAGTAATCATAAGATTGCATTAGAAATCTAAAGTCAACCCATACAGTGTCTTTCATACGTGTTGCTGGGATGAAAAGCCATTTTATTATTATTATTATTTATTTTCTTAGCAGACGCCCTTATCCAGGGCGACTTACAGCTGTTACAAGATATCACATTATTTTTACATACAATTACATTATTTTGTATACGTTATTTTTACATACAATTACCCATTTATACAGTTGGGTTTTTACTGGAGCAATCTAGGTAAAGTACTTTGCTCAAGGGTACAGCAGCAGTGTCCCCCATCTGGGATTGAACCCACGACCCTCCGGTCAAGAGTCCAGAGCCCTAACCACTACTCCACAGCTTCATGCTGTATAAAAGTTAGAGAGGTATTTAACCTTATGGTGAGTATGATTTAGTAGTAGTACAACCACCTATGCAATGGGCCCATCTCTATGCTTTTTACACACACAGGTGCCAGTGTTGTGATGTACGTAAATTATTGTTGAATGATGAAAGGGTACTGGAGAGATACATACTCTGCAGTAGTCTTGACTGTAACTTTCTTTGCATACATGAAAAAGGTAATGTAGGTACTACAAATGTGAATAATTGATTTGAAATAAATCTGTTCTATCGGGACGTTTCAGACTGTAAGTCCTTCAGCTGGGTGGACAAAACAGTGCTGTAAATAAGCTGTTGTGTTTTTTGTTTTTTTTGTTTTGTTTTTTTAGGAACAGAGACTGTTAATAATTCTTAGCAATTGCCAATACCTGGAGAAGCACACTTTTATCAATTTAGCTGAGCACTTTGAAAAGCATGGTTTCCATGGGACAGAGAAAATAACACGGGTAAGTAGTAACATACAGACTTTATGTAAAGTAAAATTACCAGGGAGGATTAGCTGTTTGAGACAATTCCTTGAATTGAGATGAAACTTGATATGGGTATTCCTCAGAACAAGTTCTTGATGGGAATAAGTCCTATGTGCAGTAGCTCATGCCTCTGGTTGATTGGTCTGATGAAGGCTATATCTTCAGAGTCTCTTGTCCAAGTTTAACTAAACTGTGTACAGACATTTAAATACATTTCTTTGAGTATACATCATGGAGTTCCTGTTTTCCAAGGTGCTGATGCCCAATTGGCTGAGCAAGACTATGTTTCTTTGTCAGTACACCTATAATGTGTTATGTACAGTATGCGTTTTAGCAGGATATGTGTATATAACTAACATACTTTGCTATTTAAGAAATTAAACCAGTCTTGCTAGTATTATCCTAAAAGACTAGAAACTTAAGGGAATCAAACATGAGGCATTCTGTTACTAAGTAACAGTAAGTTTTCTCTAAACGTTGGCAAGCACATGTTTGGTGCTTCCTGTATTTTTGTAAAGATTAATCATTAAAGAGAAATGAGAGTTCTCAAAGCGCTTTGTTTATGTGTGTTGTGCTCTGGTTTTATTTCCAGAAACTTGTGGACAAATGTGAGACTAAAATTACCCTTCCTGTACTAAGTGACAGAATTTCTTTTTAACCTACATTGATAAAGGGAGTGTTTCATAGCTAATTAGCTTTCAAAACACTTGCTTAGCAATGCGTCATGTTTGCTAGCAGCGTTGTCACGATGAAGATGGTTTTCCGGTCCTATAGAAGATTAGATCATTGTCATTATATATGCAGTTAAACAAATCTGCAAGATTGGTATGAACATACACACTCTCTCTCTCTCTCTCTCTCTCTCTCCCTCTCTCTCTCTCCCTCTCTCTCTCTCTCTCTCTCTCTCTCTCTCTCTCTCTCTCTCTCTCTCTCTCTCTCATTAGACAGCCTTAATCAAACTCAAGTTGTAACTTTTGATAGCTATAAGAAACAGTGTGAAAAAAGAAATGTCGACTGGTTTTTAACAATTTTTTTTTTAAATTATTTGACCCCACTGCAACACCATTCATGTTAAACTACATGAACTTTCTTTTTTTCCCTTCTCATTAAAATGTGATATTTCTACAGTATGTCAGATTTCTGTTTGTAGTTTAAGAAATTAGCTAATAGCGTTCCATGTTTTGTTTTTTTTTAACCATAACACCACAATTTTAGATATTTTTCAGTTTGAGGCCACTATTTGGATTCTTTGTTACTTTATCTGCTGCACACATTCTAATTGAAAGTGTAAAAGAAAGGCACTTCACACATTTCTTGATAAAGTTTCTTGAAAGTCCCTTTCTCCAATGCCTTTTAAGAAAGTTTAGCTCAATGGGTGTGGTTGCTAGTCACACTTGGGTCATCACCAGGGATCCTAGCAATCTGTTTGCTGCAGAATAACGCGGAAAAACAATGATTTTCTATGGTGTCGGGGGAATTTTTAGTTTTACACCTGGGGCGGGGCAAAAAACATGCAATGTTTTTTTTGGTTGTTGATAACCAAATTAAAACACTTAATTATAAACACAGGCAATTTTGCTTTAAATTTACATAAACGTACTTGTTCAATAAAACTGCTTCTGGTGTACAGAGGGCAAGGTTGAATGAGGCGCACTGTCACATTCATGCTGAAATGTAGCTGCAGTGTACTTCAGTGTCCAGTGCGTTGTTACTACTCAACAAGCTGTTTAAAGATGCTGAAAACTGTAAAAATAAATAAATAAATAAATCATCCTTAAGATTGGCTCAAGGAGTTTGGCAATAGCCATCCAGATAACAAAGACTAACTCAGAGATAAACTAATATGAATACTATTTTTATTTTTATTTTTTTATTATTATTACTACACAGACGTATTTGTAATATTTAAAGTAAAATAGTAAGTTTGTTTATATTATTGATTGATGGCACTGGTGAGCTTGAAACTTCCTTAGAATTTAAAAGTGTACCAATAAATACTTCCTGTGTTAACTGTTATTCATGTTACTCAAAAAAGGCCAACAAGATGCTCGAATATATTGTGAGAAGTGTTAAATTTAAATCAAGGGAAGTAATGTTAAAACTTTACAATGGATTAGTAAGACCTCACCTAGAATATTGTGTTCAGTTCTGGTCACCTCGTTACAAAAAGGATATTGCTGCTCTTGAAAGAGTGCAAAGAAGAGCAACCGGACTTATCCCGGGTTTAAAAAGCATGTCGTATGCAGACAGGCTAAAAGAATTGAATCTATTCAGTCTTGAAAAAAGAAGACTACGCGGTGATCTGATTCAAGCATTCAAAATCCTAAAAGGTATAGACAATGTCGACCCAGGGGACTTTTTTGACCTGAAAAAAGAAACAAGGACCAGGGGTCACAAATGGAGATTAGAGAAAGGGCATTCAGAACAGAAAATAGGAGGCACTTTTTTACACAGAAAGAACCAACTCCCCAGTAATGTTGTTGAAGCTGACACCCTGGGATCCAAGAAGCTGCTTAATGAGATTCTGGGACCAATAAGCTACTAACAACCAAACGAGTAAGATGGGCTGAATGGCCTCCTCTCGTTTGTAAACTTTCTTATGTTCTTATGTTCTCCTTATTAGTACTGTTTGTGTATATTATGTGAAGGGGGTGGGGGTGGCTGTTCAGTTTTAGCCTTTTATTTTAATTGCGGAATAACAGATTTTTATTGTTTTTTTTTTTATCTGAGAATTTCATTTTTTTTTATGGTGAAAAACTAGGATCCCTGGTCATCACACAGGCTGAAGAATTCACATGCTAAACCTGCACATACAAAATAGATACATTTGACAGACAAAAACATTTAACTGCCCTGTAATCAAGAAATGGATGCTGAACCAAAAGCTAGAGATCAATTATCTTTGCTGTTTTTTGATACCAAGATAAAATGGGTGATAAATGCATCACCCCAGTCATTCTGTGTTTCTGCAAAATTATAACACTTTTTGTTTCCAATGCATTTGGAAAGTGGCTTGCTCATAAGCAGGAGACGGTTATCTGTTCAACGATACAAAGATATTTTATAAGCAAGGGATCTGAGAAGCTAAAACAAATAGTAATGCCTCACTTCCAGTCGTTCGGTGTATTCATATGCTCTGCAAACCACTGTAATGTTTGTATCAATTTGTGTTGTCTCCCCTGTTATCATGGTTATACTGAATCTTCATACTGCGGCATCCTTTCTTGTCAGAGAGGTACTGTGGTATAAAGTAGGTTTCAGTAGATGTAAATAACTGCTTTTGGATATGAAAGGTTATAATAGCAGGAAAGTGTAAAGTGTGGGTATGATTGTATATTTAATGTTATTGTTAGATTGGTTGTGAATTTATGCCTCAGACAAAAATAGTGAAACACTTCATTCTGAGAGTAATCCAGTTCTTCTTTTACTGGTATGCTATTACATTCCAACAGCATACTAAATTCAGGTGAATTTTTTTTTTTTACCCTCAAACAGTGTGCAAATTAATGAAGAATCCAATATTGCTGTTTTTTGGTTAATGAAAATTAAACTGATTTGTAACCCCTCCTTAATGAGAGATACTGTGCTTGTGGCCATATTAACTAAGCATTGGCACTTTTTTCTAGAAAGAAAACATAGTTGGATTTTAAAAAACTTACAATAAATGAGAAGTTAATTTAGGATCTCCCACATGCTGCTTTGTTGTTTGTTGCTAGTTCTGGAGTTTGATTTTCACCATTCCAAAATTAGGGAGCTTAGCATGGTGGTAAATATTTTGTGAATATGACCCTTAGTTGTTAATAAGTTACAGTACCTAACAAGTACTGCTGATCTTTATCCAACATGTGGGACCTGTTTCCAGATAATGGAGACCAAGTTCTTTGTAATTTTGTCTTTTAATACACAGTTATGGCCAAAAGTTTTGCATCACCACTAACTTTGAATGAAACCTGATGAATAATGTTACGTTAACATATTGAATTACATACCGTTTTGTAGTTTTCCTTATAGTTAACGAAAAACTGATAAATTTGAAAAATGTGACATTTTGAAATCTAACATGAAATATTTCTATTCTGGCTGCTGGTAGAGTTTTGCAGTATCATTTTGTAGGGTGAAAAATTCAAAGGTGACTACCTGATATACAGTGTTGTGTTAATATATCACAAATGCAGAAATAATCTGGGATGCCAGGTGGTGCGCCCAAAAAAAAGCAAAAAAATTAATCTAATTTTTGGCAGTATGGCCAAGCTTAACTACTTGCTACTGTACATAATGAAATCTTGAAACTTACCATTAGTACTAACAAAATCTGTATGTTTAGAGCTTGCTAAATCCTTATGGACAGCTCTAAATTTCAGATACAGGAAGGTAAAAATATAATTGCTATGCAAAAAAAAAAAAAAAAACGATGTATGAAAGGTATTCCAGATTAATTCTTAAGAGGAAAAAGGTAAAACTAATTAAAATGATTGCATTTGCTGCCGTTTAAATTAGCAAGGTAGGTAATGCTCTTTCTGTGACAACGAATGGTGCTCAACTTGTTAAGTTAATGTACATTGTGTTTGATTTTTGTCATTGTTAGCAAAATACAATTGTTTATTTTTTTTGTTGATTAGAATTTCCTTTGGGTTTTGCAGGTGAATGTGGAGTCTGTAAGAGACCTGGATCAGAGACTGTTTGAGACTTACATTGAGCTTAAAGCAGATCCTATCGTTGGGTCATTGGAGCCTGGAATATATGCAGGTTATTTTGACTGGAAAGACTGCCTCCCTCCAACAGGTGGGTGCTTCTTTATTGTCCTGCATGTACTCATTATTGATATGATTAAATGCTAAAGAAAACAAGATGCACATCGCTCTATTCATACTAAACTATTAAGTGGCCTGTTAAAGCACATACAATATAAAAAGGGATGCTGTATGTTCTCCACTAAAGGTTGTATGAACCATTTCCCATTCAACATGCATCACTGACCAAGTGAGAAAAAAAAACATTTTCTTTAAAGAACTTGTAATTGAGTAAAATTCCACCAACTTGTGAACATAAATGTATGGTTTATACTCTCGGTATGACCTTTACTATGACTGTAGTCATGAGACCAATGCTGACATCAATGATCAGTTATTTTTTTTGAGATGGGGAATTTTAAACATTCAGTAAAGATGACAAATTCAGTTTAACGCTATTGCTGCTAAAATAAAAATAAAATGACTGTTTCAGTCTTAAAAGGTTATGGGGGAAATCTAATTTAAGATTGTAAACCATGCTCATTTTCAGGTGTTCATATAACTCCAAAACACACTTAAATATAAAAATGTTAACTGTACAACCATCAAAAGGGGGTTTGCAGGTTGACCTTTTATTACTGAAATGAAATGTCACAACTAGTGCCTATCTTAAAGTATATATGAGCCAAGTCTGAAGAGAATTACTTTAACAGTCTGTTAAAAGTGAGCCACCTACATAGTTTGTTGTGTTTTGTCATGGGACTATGAATAATTTTTGTCCCATCATATAGACCCAGGCTGTGATACCTCTTGAGTGAGTAGTCTGGCCCGGGGCATGTGGCATGACTTAACTTTTTTTTTTTTTTTTTTTTTTTATTTAATTGAATTGGTAAACATCCACTAAGGTTATTTACACCAGATTTGTTAGGGAAGGGGACAAATGACCTATTGCTACCAGCATACTTTCCGGAGGTGGTTCTTTTCAAACGTTGCAATTTCAAGAACACCCAGACTTAATGGAAGTAGTGGTCAATGCAGCCAGTGCGTTAAAGAACAAGCCACTAGTGCTGCACCAACTATTGTGTCTCATGTGAAGTCATTGAACTACATCTTTCTCCTGGCTGTTGCTTATATAAATCTAGTTGACCACATGATGCATAATGGGATCACTTTCATTTAAGTACTGTACATTGGAGACTAATGGATTTTCAAAATGTACTTACATTCTAAATTTTTGGTGAAAAAACGTACAGTACTGTAGTAAACAGTATCCCTTCTTCTTCCACGTTGCTGTGTTTTTCCCTGCACAAGAAAATGCACTATTTTAGTCATTTTAGCTCACCTTTCAGCTTTTTAATGTATAGCTTTTTTAATCGGTTTGATTGTTTGTTTTTTGCTGTTCTGTGGCTTATCAGTTATAACTGAAAAACAGCAGAAACCCCATTCATGGTACAGTATTAATGCATTTTTTTTTTTTTTTATTACGGTCAGCACTCGGATATCCGTTACCCAGATACACGTCAGTCGCATTTTACCGGCGTCCTTGTATTAAGAATAAAATCTGTCCTCATTGTATATATGTAACAAATTAATGCACTTACCTGTCACTCGCCATTTCCGACTGTCACCAGTTTTGTGATACAAAGCGCATCTCTTCAATGTTACAATTTATCTGAATATCCATCACAGCCCGTGTTTTTTTTTGTTTTTTTTTTAATTCTCTTTAATGCCAAATGTGTGTCTTATATTGTGCAGTTACCCAGCGCTTCCTCCAGTTTCACTTGACGAAAATGCAGACAAAACAAAGTGAACGAGACAAGCTAGGTTAATGTAACAGTTAATCATTAAACAGTTTTAGATACTGTAGTGTTTTTTTTTTTTTTATCTGTGATCTTTTGTTGCTTTTGTGCATTTTCATTTGCAAGTGAACTGTGACATTAGGACCTTATCGAGCACTATATAATGCAATTTTGAATACTGACTTTGGATGCTGTTTTAATTCTGGAAACTGTTTTTTATCTTTTGGTTTTGCTAAATTGCATTGCCTTTTGCGTTTAACACAGTTCTGTGCATGGATAACATTTAGATTTAATTTTGTTGTTGGGTCGTTAATGGGAAATTTTACATACCACTACAATACGTATAGCTTTAGAAGTATGTATTGTATTACAGTTAGCGTGTTGTTTCTTTAGTTTTGGCAAGAGTTATTTTCAGAATCATATCGTTCTGAATTAAAATACTACTTCTATTGAACATATAGTACTGTACCAACAAAACCAATACAGTATATCTAAATGGGAGCCTACTTATTTTAAAACACAGTCCTTTCAGATATGTATTTTTGATATTGCATCTTTTTTTGTGTTCCCTGAAAAACTGACAAGGGTTGTGAGTGCTGACTGTATTATTATATTTTTTGCTAATAACAGTGAAAATGTTCTAAACGAAATACATGAGTCATGAGTCTCGCTATGCTCTTCCTAGGAATGAAAGTGACCCGGAAGTGGTTAAATGAAGTCAAAGATTACTTAGTGTTGGAATACAAGAATTTTACTTTGGAACAGAAGTTCTGATAATATCTGAACTTTCAAAGAAGTGCACTTATCATTTTATTACACTTCTCTCTGACCCTAATAGTATTTACTCTGTCATTTCTAATTATGGCTAACTGCTGGACCTGCTTCAGGGAATGCACCTTTAAGATGATTTTGCTATTATTTTTTTTTTTCTGCCCACAAAGGCAAAATTAGGTTTTATAAACTGATCTGAGTGTGGTAGTATAATAAAATTAAAACATAAATGTGATTGAAAATACCATTTGCGTTTTACCAGAACCATACCTAAATACCCCCCATTACCACAAATAACACGTTGCTTTGTTAAAAACCCCCAACACTTGCTCAGAAGACTCAGAGCAATGTGGCAGGACAGGGGTGGTCCCAGCTACTGTTTACTAGAAGAAGCTTTACAGTTTCTATTACTGTCAATGAAGACAAGTACACCAGAAAAGTAAAAACGTACTGTACTACAGTATATAACAGTAATTAACCTAGTGGTTGCATGCTGTTAAACCTAAATTAGTCAAATCATTTAAAGGTCATTTTTGGACACAAATTGAAAGTGCAACAAAACAGATAGTGAAAGTACACTTTAAAATACTTTAAATGATTTAAAATACACTACAGAACCTGGACAGTGTACTGGACTTAATGTGAAACATGGTTAATAATGTTTATTATACCAGTTATGAAACTTTGTTTTTGTGATGTATTTACATTAAAAAAGTCAAGTGAATGACCTTGGCTGTGAGTATTTCAAACTTTGCCAATGCAGGCCTTTTTTATTTTTTAGCTTTCCAGATTTATTCTATAGGCACTTTAACACTGCTCTTCAACGTGTTTTACATAGTGTACATATTGAATGTACAATGAACCTACAATGCATTTATTTACAGTAACCTAAAGGGGTGGTGGCTAAGGCATTCATAGTTTAGGCTTGTTATATACAGTAATAACATTGGATTATTGATTACTGTTTAAGTACTTTTTAAACCTTTAATGCACAATAATTTACTTTGCATGCAATATAGCTACAAATGTATATGTTCTTAAAGGAGAACTAAGAACATGTTTGAGACATTGAAATCATTTAAGTAGTTTTTATATGTTGTAGTTTTGTTAAATAACAGTTAAAATTAAAGAATTAAATATAGCCTATGGTTTTCTAGAGAAGCTATTATGATTGCATTACAGTATGAGGAATATGTGTATAAGCCCATGTCCAATCCTAGGGAAATGCCACTAAAAAATACAGCGCTGGACTCCATCACCTGCTTTATAAGAAGTTGAACCTATCTATCAGCTGCTGCTTGTTGAGTTTCCAAGAAGAAACTGACCCTACCACAGTACATGTGTTGACATGTCTTAATTGTTGACTGTGACAAAATTGCAAATAAATATAACATGATTTATTTATTATTTAATAAAGCACACTGAATACACAGTTGAAATACAGTAACATCAAAATAATGTAACATAATGTTGTTAATAAAAACAAATACATTAAACTTTCAAGCCATTTATTTTTTACAAATATGAAATATCTTAAATCCAGCTAGCAGTGTTTTATGATAACAGGACTGTAACATGATCATATATATAGTAACACATGTAGCTTGTAGACCAAAGAGAGTTTTAGCCCAACCCCTGCACCAAAATCCCACACCCACTGATGAAAGCAGGCTTAACGAGGTGGCTACGGAACAGTGCCTGTGCACCTACTTATTTATTCACTTTTAGTTATTACTTGTGTATGGTTGCTGTGGTTATTTATTGTTATACAGGGTCATGCCAACGGGATTGACAGCTGATCTGTTTATAGCTAGTAAAGATTTCCAGGTTGTTTGTATCAATCGTGTGGAAATTAAATTAATTAATTAGTTCTGTTTAGTTTTTTGTTGTTGATGCCTTTAGGGAATTTTGAGTTTAAATTCAGACTCTGAAAATCAGAGGGCCTGTATGGTTTTTGTCGACAGCATCTGTACACAGAAATAAAAGGTCCTCTTGTGTATGAAATGCAGCACTGATTAGCTTAAGTTGGTTAATGATGATGACATGTTTTGCATAATCATTTTCATTAGATCAAGTAGTTATTTATTGTACCTCAATCAAATCACCTAACCTTCTCATAAAAATAGATCATTGAAATCTACATTGCATTGCTGCAGACAAATGATACATTCTAAATAAATAATTTCAAACCTAAAACCTGAAGTTCAATTTACTTTTGGCAATGCTGTTTCATGATAATGCATCAATACACTGCTAAAAAGGTACATGTTGCATCCTCATAGTGTGGCATGAGGTTTGATGTTACATACTGTATAATACCTAGAGCAATAGTTGTTCTTGTGGTGGTGCTGTCCTTTACTATATGGGGGTGGGAAGCAAGAATGTAGCCTTTGTACTCTTTTAAATATTTTTTGCAGTTGAGATGTTTGACAAAATACTTAACCATAATTAAGGATTTTGATATAGTCTGCATGGTGTTACTATTTCCCACCTGTACTTTTATTTTTTAATTGTAAATCATTTTACAGAAATGAACATGCCTGTGTATGTGTGTCTAAGAAATAGTCCGGGGGGGGGGGGGGGGGGGGGGGTGATAGGTATTACATGTTTAAATATAAGGTTGTTTTTCTGCATTATCATTGATTGGTTTCCATGTTTTAATAAAGCATGCCAGCTTATCTCCAACATCCTGTAGTTTCTGAAATTAAATTATACAATTAAATGCATGCTATTAAAAAGCCCAGTTTGCGAGATGTCACTGAAAAAAGCACCACTGTGAAACTCCATTAGGTGTTAAATTGGATTGACACTAGAACCTCAGCAGCAGGCTCACTGAAACAATGAAATGCACAGGAGAAAAAATGTCTCGGGAGCAAACAATTGCTCCTCATTAAAAATGTCTTTTGAAAATAGTATTTTGGAGCAGTGCATAATTAGCTCAGAAACAAAACTTCACAGGACAAGAGCAAAGGTCAAATGTAAAACTAGCTTGTAACTCATTACAGTGCACATAGGGTTATGGTTACAATACAACACATTTAGGAACCCATATATGCTCTATTCAAAAATGACCTTGATCATGACCTTTGACCTCTCCTTAAGGTTAAATGTAAAATTAGCTTATAACTCCTTACAGTGTGTAGACAGGGTCATGGTTACTATGGTGTTTAAAGTTCTAAAGCATCGTGAGATAATGAACTAATGCAGGATTTTGAATTGAAACTGCTCCATAAAACTGATCTGTTGCTGACACTTGTGCTGCAATGCTACAGCTTGCCAAACTTTCCAACTGGTACTGAGCTTGGAAGCCATAAAACTGTCTGGCAGTTCTAGTTGTTGTTATTATTATTATTATTATTATTATTATTATTATTATTATTATTATTGTTATTATTATTATTATTATTATTATTATTATTAATAATAATAATAATATTTTTATTTATTTATCAGACACCTTGTGACAGAGATCGAATGAGTCTTAGTGTTAGATCTCCCTTTCGACCTGTGAGAGCACGGTGTACGAGGAACAGAGTACCCTTAATGAAATGGCACGACAATTTATTCCGTAGGGTAGATGGAAGTCGGTCAGTTCGGAAGGGGGCGGAGCTATGGCACCCGAGCTCAGTGACCCAGACGGTAAGCGGCGTGGCATCCGAGGACTGGAGGAGCGGATGCGCTCGTTAACCTCGGGGTCATGGGCAAGGGTATAAATAGGGGGCATGGCTTGAGTGATCTGTTCCTTTGCATATGGTTAAATTATATGACCAAGAAGGAGCCCGTTTGTGAGATCGACCGTGAGTGTTTTGTGTCTGTGTTCTAACACTGTGTGTCTTGTGTGTTGTTGTCTCACTAAAGATTACTGAGCACGATCCGGAGCTGCAGCCGCAGGCCAGCGACAAACCCGGACTTCACCACTCACCTTTTCACTACTGGAACTGTCTTTTGTTTTGCACCTTTTAGCACTTAAATCACGCACTGTCTTTGTGTTTGTGTTTAGTGTGGGTGTCGGAACGGGACTTTGGGGTTGCGGGTCAAACCCGTAGGATTATAACGAGAAGTGATACACGCCGCTGTATCACTTCCAGCATTATTATTAGTTACAGGTTTTGCCTTGAGGCTCTGGACATTTATTAATTTAAATAAACACCCTTGCACCTGTACCAACGTTTGTCTGTGTGATTCTTCTGCACTGCACTCACCTGCACGTCATTACCACTTTGCCACACACCTTTATCCAAAGTGACTTACAGACTATAGGGTTTCCATTACACGAGAGTAGATGTTAAAACTTCATGCTGATTTGAACTCGGCTCTCGCCAAGCTAAGCACCAACTAAGACGTAGCTTTACAGTAAACTAATGTGATCCATATGTGTCTCCATCCATTTACGTTTCCTTCCATATGATGATGTAGATATCCTTCTGTCTGGTGTTAATGGCTGAAGTGTAATGCTGGCTCCAGGGATCAGCTTATTTTGCCTCCCTGGCGCATCAGCACACACAACGGCTGCGATGCTGGCTCCGGGGATCAACCAAAGTGCGGCCTCCCCAGCGCATCAGCATGACAACCGTCTGGATTGAGCTAAGTAGGGTACATCTCTGGGGTTTTCAAGTGGGCACCTTCCATCCTCAGTGTTTCGTCGACTAGCCCACGACACCTCAAGAGGGCTCGACGGTGATTCTGGCGTCCCAGCATCACCCCCCTCCGTCCCCCACTCAACTCAGCCCAGCTTACTTACCTGTCCCCAGCCAGAATCTTTCCGTCTCAACCACAGCCAGTTGCTGCTCCTCTCTGCTGTTTCAGATAAGTTCTTCACTGTGCGACGCAACTCTTGGCCACTGAATCCGACGTCTCTGAGAAACCGGGTTGTAGAGTGTGCCACAAATCCTCGACAACCCACTTCCACTGGGTAAACCCGAACTCTCCATCCTCGCTGTTCCGCTTCAGTGGCTAGTTGAGCATACCGCAGTTTCTTCCTCTCATACGCCTCATCTACAGCATCCTCCCATGGCACTGTTAACTCTACCAGGTGAACAAGGCGTGCTGATCCAGACCACAAGACAATATCTGGTCGAAGGTTAGTGGTGGCAATCTCAGGTGGAAAAATAAGCCGTTGACCAACATCTGCCAGCATTTTCCAGTCTCTAGCAGCTTCCAGTTGTCCTGGGCGAGAATTGGTTTTAACACCTTTTCTTGGTGGTTGCTCTCCTGGGCGGAGGAATGTTGTCTTTTGTGTGTAATGTTTTGATGGAACAGGTGACAACTTATTGGTCATGTTACGCTTGTCTTCCAATGCTAAGGCCAAACATCGCAGCACCTGGTCATGGCGCCAAGTAAACCGTCCTTGGCTACCTTACATCCTGTCAAAATGTGCCTTAATGTTGCAGGTGATGAACACAAAGGACATGAGGGATCCTCTCCTACCCAGAGGTTTAGGTTCTGTGGTGATGGGAGAACATCATATGTTGACCTGATGAGGAAACTGATCCTGCTCTGTTCCATTGACCATAGGTCTTTCCAGCCAATCTTGCGTTGTTCCACACTCTCCCATCTCATCCATTCTCCCTGCTTGGCCTGGGAAATGGCCTTTATACACCTCATCCTCTCCTCCTGCTTTTGCACCTCGTTGACTACCAGCTTCCTCCTTTGAGCTGGGGCCGCCTTGTGCCATGTAGGAGGAGTTGAACTGAAACCAAGACCCCCTCTTCCATGCTGAACTTGCCCCATGATATCACCAATTCGAAGGGCAGCCTTTGCATCTTCCACAGCTTTCTTTGCCGCCCACTTTCTTCCAGTTTTCAACACAGGTGCTGCCTCCCTTACGCATTTATCGCGTGACTCTACTAAAGTCATTTCCAGTATGACCTTGGCGCACTTAAACTCCTCGGTTAGAGCAGAGACTGGTAGCTGCAGTATTCCTTTACCATAAAGTCCCACTCTGCTGAGGCAGCGTGGAACTCCCAACCATTTCCTGATGTATGAACTGATTAAAGCTTCCAGCTTCTCTACTGTTGTCAAAGAAACCTCGTACACAGTCAGTGGCCACAGCAACCTTGGCAGTAGACCAAACTGAAAGCACCAGAATTTTACATATGTTTTGGCGAGGTAGAACAGGGGAGAGGAGCCGTAGCTAAGGATCCTCCTATCAATGTGGTATGTCTTGCACTTGCACATTAAAGCAGCAGATAAAAATCTGAAGACAATTTGTATTCTAGTTATACAAATTAGTCTCCATGGAAATATGCAGTCAAATTTCCTAACTCTGCAAAGAGATACTGTGTTTTCTGCAAAGAACTTGACAATTCTTAAAAAATAAATTACACCGTGTAACAATTTTTTTTTTTTTTTTTTTTGGTTCCTGGGTAGTAAGTGTTATTTCCTAATTGCTTATGCCTCAAAAGTATAGAAAATGGCTATTATTCCCCACAAACTTTGCTTTTGTGACCAGGACAGTGATATCTTGAAATTTACCTATTTCCAATGAGAAAACGGGCGAATTTGTGTCTTTTCGTTCACATAAAGTCAGAAAAAAACAACATATGAATCCAAATTAACATGTATTTATACTAAAGTAATACAAAAATGACTACAAAAGATTTAGAAGTGAGTAGTTTTTCGAGATTTACGATTATACTGTAAATCACTTTCACGAATCAGTGCCCAAATGTAGTCTCCCATCATGTTCTCGTTATACTGTCCTTGGTAGCGGCGTTCAATGTCCAGTATATCCTGGTGGAAGCGCTCGCCTTGCTCCTCCGAGTACGCTCCCATGTTCTCCTTGAATTTATCAAGATGAGCATCAAGGATATGGACTTTGAGGGACATCCTACAGCCCATTGTGCCTTAGTTCTTCACCAGAGTCTCAACCAGCTCCACATAGTTTTCGGCCTTGTGATAGCCCAGGAAGCCCCGAACCACTGCGACAAAGCTGTTCCAAGCCGCTTTCTCTTTACTAGTGAGCTTCTTGGGGAATTCATTGCACTCCAGGATCTTCTTTATCTGTGGTCCAACGAAGACACCGGCTTTGACCTTTGCCTCAGGCAGCTTAGTGAAGAAGTCTTGAACTCCTTATCTAGAGCTCTGACAAATTGTTTCATAAGGCCCAATTTGATGTGCAGTGGTGGCATCAGCACCTTCCGGGGGTCCCAGCCGTACTCATCATACTTCAAGGCATCCAGCAAGGTCTTGATGCTGTTGTAATCCTCTTTGAGGTGCACCGAGTGAGCCAGGGGAAGAGACGGGTACTTGTTACCATTATGGAGCAGCACGGCTTTGAGGCTCCTGGATGAGCTGTCAATGAAGGACAGTATAACGAGAACATGATGGGAGACTACATTTGGGGGCTGATTCGTGAAAGTGATTTACAGTATAATCGTAAATCTCGAAAAACTACTCGCTTCTAAATCTTTTGTAGTCATTTTTGTATTACTTTAGTATAAATACATGTTAATTTGGATTCATATGTTGTTTTTTTCTGACTTTATGTGAACGAAAAGACACAAATTCGCCCGTTTTCTCATTGGAAATAGGTAAATTTCAAAATATCACTGTCCTGGTCACAAAAGCAAAGTTTGTGGGGAATAATAGCCATTTTCTGTACTTTTGAGGCATAAGCAATTAAGAAATAACACTTACTACCCAGGAACAAAAATTGTGTTACATAGTGTTATAAACAGTTATGGCCAAAACATATGACTATATTTAATCACATTAGTAATAATAACATTTGCCTAGCAGAATAAGATTTTAGTGGTGCACTGGGATTCAAATTAGCATTGGTACATTTTATAAATGCACTGTTTTACAAATGTGTACTAGGCTTGGAGCATTTTTGTACAAATGCAACATGGTATTTTTAGAAACATTTGTTGTTCACCAAAATATTGTAATTTTTAAAACGTATCCACATCAAGACAGCACATAGAAATAGTTTGGAAACTGTGACAAGCGCTTGGAAACAGTGACAGGCGACACTGATTGGCTGATAAACTAACCTTTTGTTTCTTTTACCAAGGCCACAATGTGAAAGTGCTGCCATCACATACCACAAAACAAATGGGAAAGTAACGATTACAAAAAAAAGGCGCTTCACTAAAATGTTAAGTCATCCCACCCAAGTAACCGAGTAATATCTAATATAGTTTGCCGCCCCCTTCCTATTTGAGTATTCATGTTACTACACCATGTACAAAACACTGGTGTATTTCCTTAAATAATTAGAGCTACATCTTTCAGGACCTGCAACATAGGGAGTGCGAGCAAGGTCCTAATTGTGTTTCTCTGACCTTTCACATAGTAGTAATGGAACAATGGTTCGCTTTGAACTTGCGAATAAAATATGAAATCCTTTTGTAGAAAAAAAAAATCTTCCCTTGCTTCAGTAGCCATGTTTGTCAATCCATAGTCGTTGTCACAGTCTTCTCCTGTTTTAACAGATTCCATTTTACATAGTCTTTTTTTTTTTTTTTACTGTATTTTCATAAATTATATGACCATTTTTTTTTTTTGCATGTGAAATGTATTTTTTTATTTCATAAACCTTTTTTGTCACGTACATATACCGCAAATAATCTACATTCAGGCTTAAGAATACACAGTTCCCATGATTTTTCTAACCATATGGACTAATTACAGTAATATCGAAACAGTTACCTGTTTTCACGTGATGCAAGGAAGGCCACATGAGGGAACAGCCTAGGCGGTCTAAAAAGTTGCAAACTATTAGGGTATGTGGGATCAAATTTAACAAGAAACCTTAATTAACCCATTATTTAATGTGCCTCTGTTTACTTGTATTGAAAAATAAAAATGCATTCTGGTGTTTACTGGCTGGTAAGAGCAGGTGACCAAAATGTTCTGTTTTTTAGCACAATTGTAGTGTGTGTGTGTGTATATATATATATATATATATATATATATATATATATATATATATATATATATATATATATATATATATATATATACATATATACACACACACACAGTATAGACAGAAGCAAATATTTGTATTGGTTGAAGTAGCTTGATGGAGAACCCATGATGAAGTTACAGTACAATGGGACTGACTTAATTCCAGGTGTTTATTATGTTTTAACCAGATTTGGACTGTCAATTGCTGTACTTGCTATACACATGTAACTGGTTACAGCTGATCTTGCAGATTCCAATAAGCACTAATCTTGGATTGTTTTACCAGAGGGTAACATTGTGAAGTAAAAAAATAATGATAATCTAGCAGATTAAAAAAAATGGCAGCAGAATGAAAACACAAACCCAGTACTTTATTAATATCAGTGTATTTTTTATTTTAATTTTTTTTAAGTTGGGTCAGTGTACAAGTATCAGTTATAAAAGTTTTTTTTTTTTTTTTAAATGGGCGTTTAAGAGGTTAATAACAATTGCTGGGTTTTTTTTCTTCTTTTTTTTGGTATTTCCTGTTTACAAAATTGTGTCATGGTCTTATGTTGAGAAAACAAAATGGGTTAAAAACTGGAAAATGTGGTAAGTGAGGTAGGTGTGGTTTTTCCAATTTTCCAACATTCACCTACATTTCGCTTGTGGTGTTTTTGTACTGAAAAAAAAAATTCAAAACAAAATAGGGACTGGCACAGTAAAGAACTTTGGTAATGGATTTGGCATCAGATAATCATCATGCAAAACAGGAAATCGTTCACGGAAAAGTTAATCTAGCTGCTTCCTTGGGGAAGCACCACCTTAATTGTATAGACTTACAGTTGTGACATAGATTGGTTTTCAGCGGACATCCTTTCGTGGTACAATAATACTAATCTCAGATAGACATTTATTGTTTATCAGTTAATTGAGAAATTGTTTACAGATAACACAGTCTAGCCAGGGAAACTTTGTAAAGGAATATATTGCAAAAAAGCATTTATCTAAATCAACTACAAATATGTTCTGCGTTGAGGGTGGGTGGGTTGCTGGGTGGGAGTATGTGGGGGTGTATGTGGGGTTTGGGGATAACCATTCAAATTGCTTCCTCAAGGCTTGCATATGGCAACAGTGTATCAATAAAAAATACATTACAGCTCTTGAACTGCGTTCTTAGACTTTCCTGTATCACTAACATGATAAAAGCAAATACATTATTTATTTATTTTATCCAAAAACCCTTGTGTCCAAAAAATCCAACAGTCAATCAGCATATTTGATATAATGCACACATTATCAACCAATAAAAAGAAAATTTATTCTTCAAGTATTTCAAAAATGAACTAGCTAATTAAGAACTTATGAATATTTGCACATCATCATCTAAAATGTTTTGGCTAGTCATCGTCAGTTTACTGGTTAGTTGTGAAATGTCCCACGGATGAAAAGCATACTTTTTTCTTGTCCATGACAGTAACATTGATTAGACCACATTGTGAAACATAAACAAGGATGGCCTCAGTGAATTAATATAAGTTATAGACACAACATCATCTAGAGTTGTACATAGAGCATGGGGAGCTTTTTAAACTTTTGTGGTCAAATTGTAAACTTGGTTGCTTTTCTGCAGGAGAATCTGCCCCTTACCAACACGTCATCAGCAAGCGCATAAAGACTTTGTGTGTTATTCGCTTAGAGCCTGGAGGAAGGGCTACCCCCTAAACCAAAAAATCAAAAATATGTGAATAGGGGGGTTTTCTTTACCGGAGTGCTGAGCGGTTCGTATTTAGTTCTGTGGGGTGAGTGGTCGGGTTGGACAGGCTAGGCTCTCCCCCAGCACAGTCATGCTCTGGGGGACAGGCCGTGTCTCAGCTGCTTATTTTCATTATTTTTTCAATATTCTGGGGGGTAGGTGGCAGTGCTCCCCTGTGGGGTGCGTTAATCATTATTATTTTTCAATTCATGGTTTGGCGGCCTCGTCTTTAGGGGGGAGGTGGCTCTCAGACACTTCCTAGCTCCGGCACTGGGATGCATGTAACCGTTCATGTTTTTCCAGCTGACCTTACGCAGGTAGCCTTTGCGCAGCCATGGACGAGGCCTCCAGCCAAATTTACTATTCACTCGGCCCTGAACGCCCATCACAGTTCACTAAACCATTTGCAATTGCAATCAATAAATCTTCATCCACGGCGGATTCTCCGTGCTGAAATGTACATTCAGTTTACATGGCTTTATGCAAACTGTTGAAATATAAAAATCTAGCTTGTCCAATACAATAGGCAAAGTTTTTATGAAATCAACGATTATTCAACCAGTTTCAAAGATGCATGAAATGTAATGCATCTTGTTTATGGTAGGGTATGTTAAATGTAATGCATCTTGTTTATAGTGGGGTATGTTACATGTAAGGACTGTTTGTTTACCAGAGGATACTTTATTACTGTAAATGAATAGTGGAGGGTTGTAAAGGCTTGCACTTGTTGTTATTGAGTGTATAGGTAAGACTTGTTTGGTCCAATGGGGAATTTCCAGGTATCAGACTGCCAATGTAGTGTATGAGCTAGGTAAGTGGGTTGGTTGAATATGCAGTGTGGGTGGGGACAATTTCTATGCGTCTAAAATGTCAAAAGGTAAACCTCAACTTGAGGATGAATATCATCAAACAGAATACAAAAAAGACTAAGTCCATTAAGTCCCTTTTTTCTTTTTTTTTGCCCTGTTTAAATTACACAATTTGCAGATGCTTTTGATAGTCATTTGATTCCCAGACCAAACTGTAATACTTGCATAAATGCAAATTGTGTAATTTAAACAGGGCAGTTCATGCATCCAATTATATTTATTTTTAAAATGTAAATAGCCAGGGTATCTGCTGATAGGGCTTATTTATTTATTTACTTTTTTTTTTAGTTTGTTGTTCCATTTAAACCCCTGTCTTGCAAAAAAAAAAAAAAAAAAAAGGCTTGTTTTGTTTTATATTTACTGTATTTTTATTCCAATGACAGGCAAGCTGTAAAGACAACTGACTAGTGTGTTGGCCTGTCAAAAGGGTGTGGGAAGTGGAGTGGAGGTGGTGGTGGTGGTTACCACCGTGTCAAGTGACTTCCTTTCATCACAAACTTAATTTTAGTTAATTCTCTGATCATATGTCATTACTAATAAGGGTTAGCTGCCATGTGTGTTTGTGATTCTCTGTTAGATCAACCAGTGCACCTTACACAACCATCTCTGGTTTTATAAAAATTAACTATGTGATTGGAATATTGTTTTTACAATTTACAAGCAAAGCTGTCAACTTGTAGAGTTTAAAGGCAAGAGGGGTCCATCTCAGTTTGCTTGTTCCTATCTAGGTCCCTTATCCCTTTTTATGTTTTTTCACACACTAATAGTAAGATTAATATTTCAGTTATTAAAACCAATTATCCTAGTATGAGGATGTGGCGGTGAAGGTTTTTAGCAGAAGGAGATGGAGAGAGAGTGATAATCAAGGGATAATGTGTTAGAGGTGGGAGAGCAGGTTGAGTTTGAGGTGGTGAGAGAGTGTCCAAGTTGAGATAGCCGAGAGGCATTCTGAGATGGGGAGTCAAAGGAGGGGAAAGAGATGAAGATCTGGGCATCATCAGCATAAAGGTGGTAGGAGAAGCCAAAAGAGGAGGTGAGAGTGCATAGCGAGTGGGTGTAGAGTAAGAAGAGGAGGGGTCCCAGGACATATCCTTGAGGTACACCTGCAGAGAGGGGGTGAGGAGAAGAGAGAGAGCCACACCAGGAAACCTGGATGGATGGGTTAGAAAGATAGGAGAAAAACCAGACAAGAGCAGAGCCTGAGATCCCCAGGTCAGACAGAGGAGAGGAGAAGAGCATGATCGACAGTGTTAAAGGCAGAGGAGAGGTCAAGGAGAATTAGAATGGAGGAGAGGGAGGCAGTCTGAGCAGAGAGGAGAGAGTCAGTTACAGAGAGGAGGGCGAGTGTGCAGTACAGAACCCGGATTGAAGAGGGACAAGCAGAGAGTGCTCGGTGAGGAAGGATACCAGCTGGCGGTGGACAGTTTGAGAGTTTTGTAGAGGATTGAGAGGAGAGAGACAGGGCAATAGTTCTGGGTAGAGGAAGGGTCAAGGGGTTTCTTATATAAATACGTCATGGAACGATGTCAAATCTTAAACAACGATTGTAAGATTGTTTCAATATACTCAAATGATATTATATATTCTGTGTTGAAATATGTTTTTATTTGTTTATATTTGTATTTGCCAATAAAAACTGCATCCCACTCTAAATTGCTTGTTTTTCAGCTTCTGAATAATATGCCTTGAACATTAATTGCCAATGTCTGTAGTACTGTAATGAATGCATTTCAAAATTCTTTGATATAGCATAGTTGTTGCCTCTTACAAAAAGGAGAAAGGTCATGCTTGGCACAAGTTACTATATCTTAACAGTAGGCAGGTATTTGTTTTAATATTTCTAGCATTGTTGAAGTGAAGTAAAATGGAAATATAAATGTAAACTATTTAATCTGATAATTAAAACAATTATTACATTAGCAGAAGTTTTACTTAAATGCAATAATCTGTAACAATTGAATATTATTTATAAAGAAACAGGAACTGTTGACCATAGGAACCATGGTTATAAGAAAATGTTACTTTCACCAGTTTGGTTATGGTCACGGAAACGGAAGCCAGTTACTCTTGTGGTAGTAACTTTCGCTGCTCTTTTCCTTTAAAACCTCTTCCTGCTTCATGCATAACATGAATTAAAAAACATAAAATATATTTCAGGAGCAAACATCTTGACTTGTGTGTGTATACTGATGCACAATGAAATTGCAACAGTCTTACGTTTTACATCAGTAGCTCATTGGGCATGTACATAATGTTATTTACATTTTAAATAGTGAGCATGTAGGTTTGTTGATTGTTTGAGTAGTATTGTTCCTTGGGATAACAAAATACTGAGCTTAAGTCATGTGATTTAATAAAAAAAAAACACCAGGTGCTCAGCATTTGGTAAATGAGTTGATTAAGAATCTGTATAAATAGCCATTCAAAAAGACATGATTTTAATTAACGCAAGAACAGTGAAAGATACGCCCATGCCCCGCTTGAGTAATGAAGATCGTCTGGTTGCTGTCGGCATGATTGAATTCGGCCTGTCTGTGAGAGAAGTTGCCCGTAGAATGAGATGTTCTGCTTCAACAATCGGCAGACTAGTCCAGAGAAACCAGGAAACCGGCTCTGTGAGGGACAGGCCACCGGCCCAGGACCGTCACATCTGACTGATCCATCTGCGCAATCGTTTTCAGACTGCAGTGGCTGCAACATGAGAAATTCCAGGAAGAAATAACCTGCACATCAGCAGAATGACTGTACCTCGCCGTCTGATTTGCATGCTCGGAGGCCGTTCAGGGTTAACATGTTGACAGCTGAAGGAGGAAATCGCCATCTTCTGTGGACCAGAGAACATCTGTGGTGGTGGCAGAGAGAATGGTGGAGTGTTTTATTCACAGAGGAATGCCGTTTTGCCCATGACAGACCTGACGGAAGACGTGTATGGAGACGTTGTGGTGAGTGTTATGCTGACTGTTGCGTTGCTCAAGCCAACCGGCAGGGCTGTGGAAATGTGATGATGTGGGGAGGAATTTCCTTTAACATGAGAATGCCTTTGGAGCCGATTTGAGGGCAACCTTACTGCTCAGCGATACATCGATGAAGTCCTTGAGACAACAGTTTTTCTGTTCGTGCAAGCCAGTCCCGAAGTGTCCAGCAGGACAATGCAAGACCACACAGTGCTAGGATTACAATTGCACGACTTCAAGTTAACAATGTCGAGGTCTTGCCACGGCCAACTTTTTCTCCTGACCAAATGGCTTGCACGATGCCATCCACAGGAGACAACAGGAGACAACCGTGACCAGCCAACCTTCGCCAGCTGGCTGCAGCTGCACAGGAAGAGTGGCGGAACATCCCACAGCAGTCTGTCCAGAGGCTGATCAGGTCTATGCATCAACGCTTCCAGGATTGTGTTAATGCTCAGAGAGGTCATACCCGATACTAAATTTGTAATGTTCATACTGAAAACTTATGATTTTTTTATCTGTGTTTTTGTTCACATTTTCTGTGATTTATGTTTGATGTCTATGTTTAAAGTATTTGATTAAATCCATTACACCTGAGTGTTGAATTTCTTTTGTGCATCAGTGTGTGTGTGTGTGTGTGTGTATATATATATATATATATATATATATATATATATATATATATATATATATATATATATATATATATATAGTGCCTATAGAAAGTCTACACCCCCAAAATGTTCACCTTTTGTTGCCTTATAGCCTGGAATTAAAATGCATTAAAATAGTTTTTTTTTTCATTTATCTACACATCCTACCCCACAACTTCCAAGTGAAAAAAAATATTCTAGAAATTCGTAGAACATTAATTAAAAATAAAAACTGAAATAGCTTGGTTGGATAAGTGTCCACCACTCTTGTAATAGCAATCCTAAAGTTGCGTTATGTGTTAAGTTGCAGTGATTTACATGATTTCAGGATAAATTCAGCAGTTCCTGTAGGTTCCCTCTGCTGGGTAGTGCATTTCAAAGCAAAGACTCAACCATGAGCACCAAGGCGCTTTCAAAAGAACTCCAGGACAAAGTTGTTGAAAGGCACAGATCAGGGGATGAGTATAAAAAAATTACAAAGGCCTTGAATATCCCTTAGATCACGGTCAAGACGATTATTAAGAAGTGGAAGGCACCACCAAGACCCTGCCTAGATCAGGCCGTCCCTCCAAACTGGATGACCGAGCAAGAAGGAGACCGATCAGAGAGGCTACCAAGAGGCCAATGGCAACTTTGCAAGAGCTACATGTTTTTATGGCCAAGACTGGTCCAAGTGTGCATGTGATAGCAATGTCCCAAGCACTTGACAAATCTGGCCTGTATGGTAGAGTTGCAAAAAGGAAGCCATTACTCCAGAAAGCCCACCTTGAATCCCGTTTGAAGTATGCAAAAAAACACTCAGGAGATTCTGTAGCCATGTGGCAAAAAGTTTTGTGGTCTGACGAAACTAAAATGGAACTTTTTGGCCTAAATGCAAAGCATTATGTTTGGTGCAAACCCAACACAGCGCATCACCCAAAGAACACCATCCCTACTGTGAAGCATGGTGGTGGCAGCATCATGTTATGGGGATGTATCTCATCGGCAGGGACTGGGGCACTTGTCAGGATAGAAGGGAAAATGAATGGAGCAAAGTACAGAGAAGTGCTTGATGAAAACCTGCTGCCCTCTGGAAGAAAACTGAAACTGGGACGGAAGTTCACCTTTCAGCATGACAACGATCCAAAGCACACAGCCAAAGCTACACTGGAGTGGCTAAGGAACAAAAAGGTAAATGTCCTTGAGTGGCCCAGTCAGAGCCCTGACCTAAATCCAATCGAAAATTTGTGGCATGACTTGAAGATTGCGGTCCATCAACGCTCCCCAAGGAACTTGACAGGTCTTGAACAGTTTTGTAACGAAGAATGGTCAAATATTGTCAAATCTAGGTGTGCAAAGTTGGTAGAGACCTATCCCAACAGACTCACAGCTGTAATTGCTGCCAAAGGTGCTTCCACCAAGTATTAACCCAGGGGAGTGGAGACTTATCCAATTATGATCTTTCAGTTTTGTATTTTTAATAAGTAATTTTTTTCTCAATAAAAAGTTTTTCCCCCTGAACAGTGTGGAGTATGGTGTGTAGATAAGAGGAAAAAAAATCCTAATTTAAGGCACTGACCCAACAAAATGTGAAAAAAGTTCAAGGGGGTGTAGACTTTCTATAGGCACTGTGTGTATATATATATATATATATATATAATTTTATGTTTTTGTCATACTTTATTTACAATAAACAATGCAGTCACATGTGTCAGTTATTAAATCAGTTAACATGTTTACCATCCCCTTACCTATTAATGGTGTTTACAGTCATTCTCAGTGGTTCTTATTGCAGCTACTCAATGATGTATTTTATTTTTAGTCGTTTTATTTATTTTTTGTCTGTTCTTTAGTTCTAGTTGCCAGACATATAACCAGATAGACATCGGTATTCTACAACTGAAGTAGAAACAAAAACCTTTGGTATATTAGTTTATACAACATGCTAGTTTGTACGTTTTGTTTGAAGCTGATTTTCAATTCTGCTTGCCTGCCATAGGCACATGTAACAGATCAGTGGTACTCAGCTCTGGCCCTCGAGATTAATTCCAGTCCTGGTCTTTACTCCAACCAGGTCCTAAATTTAATTAATTGCCTCAACAGTTTCAATTAACTACATTAGAACATGCTTGGAGTAAAAATCTTGAGGGTCACAGTTGAGTACCACTGGGCTAGATCAATGTCTTTATAGATGTAAAAGCCAGCACCATCTAGTAAACAGCTACTTTGGATCAAGTTTTCTTTTGTATTGCTGGCAATAACTAGCTATTCACTTGATGGTGCAAGTTCTTACTAATATAAAAATGCTTTGGCCGATCCATCCTGCATTACAGGCAAGCAATCCCTCAGGATGGTTGTTAACATCATAGAGAGGTAAGGGGACTGTAAGAAATTAAGAAAACGGGATTTGAATCTGCTTACAGTTTTATAGATTTGCTATTGTTTTTCTGTTACAAAATGTATAAGGTTTGTTTGTTCTTCTACGAAACAAATAACTGTAGTTATCAAACTTGCCCTTTGCAGCTTCCTCATTGCATTGCTGAACTAAGAAACGGAGCTCATGAGTGCTTAACTCTTTCAGCACAAAATAATTTTGCAAACAGGTTTACATTTCTTTTGCTGTCACTTTCCTTAGAAATGTTTTATCTCTGCAGTGAATTGTGGGATTGTAGTCCTGGGCAAGATGTAATATCTGATTAAACTCAACAAAGAAATGCACAGTGGTAGCTCTTGAGTTAGCTATAAAGAAAGATCACATTTGCATGACAAATCAGTTGCATTTGCTATTTTGCAACATATTTTCATTGTCAGATTACGACCGCGATACGGCAGTACTGCAGTAAAAATGTCAGTGCCCAGGATGAGAGAAAGATTGGCTTCCAATCAGCGTTTACTGATTGTACATGTACTCAGTTGTAAATGTGGTCAGCTTTTTTTTGTTTTAAAATCAACACACTAATAGCTGCTGACCAAATATTCCTTAAAGGTAATTACTCGGTAAATACGAGTGTCAGCACACTCCTAGTAAGTACTAAGAAAATACTGCTTGCATTTACTCGTTTTGTATGCCAAGAGCAGCTCATTATATTTATGAGTACAATTCCGTCAGTCACAGTTGTAATTTGGACAGTTAGACATTCTTACCACAAGTTATTTTGTAGTTTCTTTAATTATGTGATGTTAAATAAAATACCTGAATTATGTTCATATATTTTTTTTGTTTTGTTTTAATTATGTCTGTAATCAGAAGTCTGGTCCTCTGTTGCTCACAAGTGTCATCTTTTGATCCCAAACTATAGAGCAAATGCGTTCATGTGTTATGTACCATATTCTGTAAGTCTACAAATGTATGTGGCCAATCTTGTTATTCTTTCTGTAGGTGTCAGAAACTACTTGAAGGAAGCTTTGGTGAATATTATTTCCGTCCATGCAGAGGTAAGTCCAGACTGTTTTATTGGTTCTTTTAAGGACCACTGTAATCTGCATTTCAAGTTTTCAATTTTGATGCCAAAAAATATCTCTTGAACAAATCAAGAGTAAAATAACTGAGTAAAGTCATAGGTATGGTCAATTCCAGCTTTATTGGATTTAACAGCGTAATTTGGCAATGGGAGCAGGAACTATTCTTGATCTACTGGTTCAACTGCGTTCAGGATTTTGTTCAACAGCCATCAGTAAAGATTGCGTTCTATATAATAATAATAGTAGTAATTAATAATAATAATAATAATCATAATAATCATAATAATCATAATAATCATAATAATCATAATCATAATAATCATAATAATCATAATAATCATAATAATCATAATCATAATAATCATAATAATCATAATAATAATCATTATAATTTTATAAAGCGCCTTTCATGACAAGTCATCACAAAGCGCTGTACATAAGAACACAAATAAACAATAAGAAAAATATCAAAACATTAAATCTAAAAAAAAAAAAAAAAAGCCTGTTTAAACAAATAAGTTTTAAGGTGAGATTTAAAAACACCCAAGGATTCAGAGTCCTTAATTTTCTTTGGGAAGGGCATTCCACAACCTAGGGGTATCAATGCGAAACTTAACAGGAAGCCAATGTAAGGATTCCAGAACAGGGGTAATATGATCACCAGATCGAGACTTAGTCAAATCCCTGGCTGCTGTATTTTGAACATACTGCAATTTGTTTAGGGTGTTCTTGGTAACCCCAGCAAGTTTATTTATGGTAAACCTTCTTTTTGAAAATTAATGTGACTTCCAGGTGTTCACAGTCTCTAAAGAACTAGTCCCCAGAGTTCTGTCCCGAATTGTGGAAGCAGTTGCTGAAGAGATGAGTCGCCTCATGCAGTGTGTGTCGTCCTTCAGTAAGAACGGAGCTCTACAGGTACAGTCATTACAGAATACCTGCTGGTAGTTAATGGAATCACTTTCTGTGGTACAGCACTTTCATCTTGCCTGATAATCACTAAAGTTTTACCAGCATATTTTCTGTGATTAGTAATACTTGAATCATGTTGGGTAAATCCTATTTGTTTGGAGTCCTATAATTTCTGCAGGAGAGCAGTTACCGGCATTACCGGCTATCTAAATTCAGAGGAACTTTCCATACATATCATCTCATCTAAATTATGATTGGCCTTTAATTTGCTTCTTCAAGAAGAAGAATGTATAAAGCTGAAAAAATCCTAAAAACAAGAGAGCCATTTTATTACCTTTCTTGCTGTGATGTAGGAAAAAAATGATGTCTTTGTGATATTACTAAGCAGGCTGTCCCAGAACAATGCATGTGGATGTTATCTCAGTTATATATTATATTATGAATAATCCTGCCTGCAGCAGTCAGGGATCCTAACAACTCTGGGATCTTCAGTTGTAAATGCTTGGATAAAGATTATGACTTCTGTATAGTGCACAGAACAGAGGTGATAAAAATATGAATGAATCCCAATCATAATAAATAGTATTAAACTGAATTTTACGGTGTGCTTTGAGTTTTCTGTTTGTCTCTGTGTGACAGTCTGGCTCGCAGTGGTGATGTGGATGACGTCACGGACCAGGAAGTAACTCAAACCAAACAGTGGATGGGCGGTTGAAGCTGAGTGTTAGTGCACTCAGCGTATTTAATAAACAAAATATTAAACAAATTAACACAACACAAAACAAAAGGGCACAAGGGCCAAACGAATGAACAAACAAACAAGTAAGTGATGTGCTGGGAAATCCAGCACGTCTTAGCAATTGTTTTGTTAATGTTGCTTTTTCTCTCTCCGCTCTCCCGTACTCTCCTCTACACTCTCAACCCCGAGTGCAGAGTGCTGCTGGTTTATATACTCTGGCCGAGGGATTTAACTAGTTGGTAATTATCTTATTATCCCCCGGCCAGAGTCTGCACGCGTTTGGTAAGGATGCATGACTGTCAGCTAGTTAAATAATCAGTAGCTGATCAGCCATGCATCCTCACGGGGTTTTTAAATATAATAACAAAAGACGCGGCGCTTTTACCCGCGCCGCAAACAAAAATACAAATAATAATAAATAGGGGCGGGACACTCCGCCACACATGCCCCCCCTTGTGCGCAGCACACATGGCCTTTTCGGCCACCTCCCCCCTTAGTCCCCAAAGTCCCGGTCAGCAGTCCCGGCGCAGGAACAGGGGCAGCAACGGGCCAAAGGTGGCGGCCACGGTGGGATGTCCTCCTCCCACCCAAACAGCCGTAGTGTTCCAATGGCCCGCGCACCGGCCAGCTCCTCTGGCCAAAAAATTTTTGGGGGTGGTCTCCAGACCTGCCCCCCCTTCTTCATGGCCGACAGCTCCCCTCCGTGGGGCTCTGGCCACCCTTTCTCCTGCAGCGAAATTGCTGCGGGGGAAGCTGGTCTCCTGACCTCCCCCCCCTTCTTCATGGCTGACAGCTGCCCTTCACGGGGCTCCAGCCACAGTATTTCCTGCCGCGAAAGTGCGGCTGGGGGAGCTGGTCTCCTGACCTCCCCCCCCTTTTCCATGGCTGGCAGCTCCCCTTCGTGGGGCTCTGACCACATGATCTCCGGCCGCGAAAGTGCGGCTGGGGAAGCTGGTCTCCTGACCTCCCCCCCTTTCTTCATGGCCGGCAGCTCCCCTCCGTGGGGCTCCGACCACAGTGTAGTGACCCCAGGCGAAGCAGGATCCCTGGCGACCCCAGGCAAAGCAGGATCCCTGGCGACCCCAGGCGAAGCAGGATCCCTGGCGACCCCAGGCGAAGCAGGATCCCTGGCGACCCCAGGCGATGTGGAACAGGCAGCCCCAGGCGATGCGAGGCAGGCATCCCTGGGTGGTGCGAGGCAGGGCAGGAGCAGTCCTTCCCATGACGGTGGATGTGGAACCAGCAGGTATTCACCCTCTGCTGGTGGAGGTGGGAGGGGAAAGCAGTCCTCCCACAGCGGCTGAGACGGAACCAGCAGGTATTCACCCTCTGCTGGTGGAGCTGGGAGTGGCAAGCAGTCCTCCCACGGCGGCTGAGGCGGAACCAGCAGGTATTCATCCTCTGCTGGTGGAGGTGGGAGGGGCAAGCAGTCCTCCCACGACGGTTGAGGCAGAACCAGCAGGCATTCATCCTCTGCTGGTGGAGGTGGGAGGGGCAAGCAGTCCTCCCACGACGGTGGAGGCGGAACCAGCAGGCATTCACCCTCTGCTGGTGGAGGTGGGAGGGGCAAGCAGTCCTCCCACGACGGTGGATGTGGAACCAGCAGGCATTCACCCTCTGCTGGTGGAGGTGGCGGAGGCAGAGGCAGCTCTTGCTGCTCTGCTCCTGGTGATGGTGGAGACAGAAGCAGCTCCTGCTGCCCTGCTCCTGGTGGTGGTGGAGACAGAGGCAGCTCCTGCTGCTCTGCTCCTGGTGGTGGTGGAGGCAGAGGCGATGGGGCGGATGCTGGCCACTCAGAGGGAGGCTGTGGCGGTTCTGGCTCCCTCTGCTGTGGCGGCTGGGCTGGTGTGTGCCGTGCTCCCTTCAGCAGCATAAATAGAGGCTGCTGGGGAACATCAGCATCCTGCCCTTCTCCCCCCCAGAAAAATTCAGGGGGTTGAGCCTGTAACTCCTCCCCTTCTGGCTCTTGGGACTGCAGCTTGGGTCCTAAGGCTGTGGAAGCGCAGACTTCCACCTCTTGGGCTATGGACGCACCGACTCCCCCCTCTTTGGGCTGTGGACGCACCGACTCCTCCCTCTTGGGCTGTGGACGCACCGACTCCTCCCTCTTGGGCTGTGGACGCACCGACTCCCCCCTCTTGGGCGTAGGACGTTCGGGCTCCTCCCACTCGGCCGTAGGACGTTCGGGCTCCTCCCACTCGGGCGTAGGACGTTCGGGCTCCTCCCACTCGGGCGTAGGACGTTCGGGCTCCTCCCACTCGGGCGTAGGACGTTCGGGCTCCTCCCACTCGGGCGTAGGACGTTCGGGCTCCTCCCACTCGGGCGTAGGACGTTCGGGCTCCTCCCCAGGCTGTGGAGGCGAAACCAGCAGGCATTCTCCCTCTGCTGGTGGAGACGGTAGCGATGGCTCCTCTCCCTCTGATGCTGGAGACGGTAGCGATGGCTCCTCTCCCTCTGATGCTGGAGATGGCAGCGATGGCTCCTCTCCCTCTGATGCTGGAGACGGTAGCGATGGCTCCTCTCCCTCTGATGCTGGAGACGGTAGCGATGGCTCCTCTCCCTCTGATGCTGGAGACGGCAGCGATGGCTCCTCTCCCTCTGGCGCTGGAGACGGCAGCGATGGCTCCTCTCCCTCTGGCGCTGGAGACGGCAGCGATGGCTCCTCTCCCTCTGGCGCTGGAGACGGCAGCGATGGCTCCTCTCCCTCTGGCGCTGGAGACGGCAGCGATGGCTCCTCTCCCTCTGGCGCTGGAGACGGCAGCGATGGCTCCTCTCCCTCTGGCGCTGGAGACGGCAGCGATGGCTCCTCTCCCTCTGGCGCTGGAGACGGCAGCGATGGCTCCTCTCCCTCTGATGCTGGAGACGGCAGCGATGGCTCCTCTCCCTCTGGCGCTGGAGACGGCAGCGATGGCTCCTCTCCCTCTGGCGCTGGAGACGGCAGCGATGGCTCCTCTCCCTCTGGCGCTGGAGACGGCAGCGATGGCTCCTCTCCCTCTGGCGCTGGAGACGGCAGCGATGGCTCCTCTCCCTCTGGCGCTGGAGACGGCAGCGATGGCTCCTCTCCCTCTGGCGCTGGAGACGGCAGCGATGGCTCCTCTCCCTCTGCTGGTGGAGACGGTAGCGATGGCTCCTCTCCCTTTTGTGCTGGAGATGGCAGCAGCAGGGTCTCTCCCATATCCGCAGCCAGGTAGTTGAACACCATGGCTGCGATGTCTGGGAGGGAAGCTGGGTGGTGTTGCTGTTCCCAGGCCTCCCAGCGCTCCCCATCTCTTGCCCACAGGAGGTTGATCACTGCAGGGAGGGCTTCCTCATAATCCCTCCCCGGCTCCACCAGCCAGTCCCAGACTCCCTCAGAGGAGAGTGCATTCGTCCTCTTTGGAGGATGCAGGTCCTCCCTCACTGGACGCTCTGGCTCCTCTTTCTCCTGCCATGGAGGGGGTTGGTCTGGTGCCACGTGCCCAACCTCACCAACCGCGAAGCACCACTCCTCACCCTTCAGGCAGGTGAGGCAGATATCCAGTGTGGCAAGGTAAGGCTGATGTTGCTGCGCCTCCTGCTGCTGTTGTTGCTGCTGCTGCTGCTTTCTCCTCCGGCTACTTTTCCCCATTTTTAATTTGAAAAAAAAACGAACAAACAAAAAAAACCGCACTTTTCAATCCTGGTCCGGCTGTTGGAGGCGTTGTTTGTCCCACGCAGGACACCATATGTGACAGTCTGGCTCGCAGTGGTGATGTGGATGACGTCACGGACCAGGAAGTAACTCAAACCAAACAGTGGATGGGCGGTTGAAGCTGAGTGTTAGTGCACTCAGCGTATTTAATAAACAAAATATTAAACAAATTAACACAACACAAAACAAAAGGGCACAAGGGCCAAACGAATGAACAAACAAACAAGTAAGTGATGTGCTGGGAAATCCAGCACGTCTTAGCAATTGTTTTGTTAATGTTGCTTTTTCTCTCTCCGCTCTCCCGTACTCTCCTCTACACTCTCAACCCCGAGTGCAGAGTGCTGCTGGTTTATATACTCTGGCCGAGGGATTTAACTAGTTGGTAATTATCTTATTATCCCCCGGCCAGAGTCTGCACGCGTTTGGTAAGGATGCATGACTGTCAGCTAGTTAAATAATCAGTAGCTGATCAGCCATGCATCCTCACGGGGTTTTTAAATATAATAACAAAAGACGCGGCGCTTTTACCCGCGCCGCAAACAAAAATACAAATAATAATAAATAGGGGCGGGACACTCCGCCACACTCTGTTTTACCAAGTTTCTGTTTCAGTTAAGTAATGAGTGAATTATGTATAAAAATAGTTTGAATTGGGTTGGGTGCATTTCCGATTTGTGATAATGGGGGGGATTTTTGTGTGTGTGCCTTCCTTTTACTATTGAAGAATATATATATATGGTAAAACATTGTTGCAAGTAGGAATAAAATATTGTTTTTGAGATGCATGATGCTAGTTACAACCCACACATGTATTATTACAATTAAATCCATAGAATCAAAACTGGTATCACATAGCGCTACCTTTGAAATCTGATGAAGTATGTTAAAGCAGTGATTGATAAACTAGTATAAAGCCCTTTGTTTTACAATGTCATATATTCAATCACCAAAATTAATTTCAAAATTAGGCGAGGGCGGGGGGGAGGAGAAAAAATCTGAAAAGAACACTCCAATACAATAGCCTACCTATAGTTGTCATATTTTATAAAGATATGTACACGAGTATTCTTTGTTTTATGTTTCTTTTTATTTGTCATGCAGTTTAATAATAAGTTTGTTTATTAAATACATATTTTTATATGCATTTAATGCATTGCTGTGTATAGAGAAAAAGAGTGAGAGGATGATTTGCAAACCTATTCAATGAATCTTATTTGTATCAACATTAAGGCAGCATTATGAACACTTTAACGCCACCCTCTATAGTGTATCACATTGATTTTAGTGATGTTCATAACTTTCAGTAGATTTTTGTTATGGTACAATGAAAAAAGAGTCAAGGCGATTTTGCAAAGAATGCAGAAGTTATATTTGGCTCCAGATAACAATTTAAGCAAAGAACATTTATAAATCAAGGTGTAAGTACTGTAAACACATCCACAGAAAAGTTGGTTAAAATATCTGTGCAGATCTCATGCCAAAAATGCATCTTGCTCATAGGAAAGCTATGAAAAGTTATATAATATTCTCCACTCTCTTTTCTAGGCAAGGCTGGAACTTTGTGCCTTGCAGGATGCTATAGCTTCTTACCTTACTTCTGAGAGCAGGTAAGAAATCGCCAAAAAGCATTGCCTCAAATACCTAACACTATTTGACGTTAGGATATATGATTTATTTGATGTTATACATTAAATGTATTATTGCCCAAAAACCTTTTAAAACGTGTCCCTATCTTTTTGTAAATATGTTTAGTTAGGATTTTTTGACAGATGGCCAAGCTCCAAAAGTTTGTAATTTACTGATAGTCTGGCAATGAATGAAAAAAGAATGTGCAAACATTATTGTTGTGTTTTTTTTAGTTTTTTTTTTTTGTATCTTGCAACACTTCAGCCATTAATCAGCTTGCATGTTCGTAAAGTGCTGCATCAATGTGATCTACCACACACTGCATTTCTCAACAGTATGCACAGGCTTAATGTTCCAGAGCACAGTATTTTAAAAACCAACATGCCTTTCTAGCAAAATTAATGGCTTGTCTTACGCCGTTTATTTTGCAGTACGGCAAAGTTTTCACACACAACGGCAGTTATGATACATGTACACTACATATGGTACCAATTTGACAGTCAGTCAGGTTTTTAAAAAAAGTAGACCTTGCTTTGTGAAATTGGACAATGCCACATACTTTACACCATACACTATTCAAATTTCTTTCAAAAAGTATTTACTGTGCTTTGTAAAGGGTTCAGGTGAATCTTACTGACAACTGTAGATGGATTTGGTTCTGAGGTTAGCCTCTTCCCCTCTCTTCCAGTTCAGCCACATGCTACCTCCTGGGGTATTAATGGGAAACGAAACTCTTCTTTCCAGAACTCAAGTCTTGAACGTCAATGCACCTCTAACTGAAAATGGTGTTATTTTTAAAACCGCCATACCATATTGGCTGTAGACTGAGGTTAACAATGCTCCATTGTGCAATTCGAGCAGACAAACTTTTGATGCTCTTCCTGACATAACTTCTGAACCAGTGACAGGATCTATTAACACTTGACCTCTAACAGAGTAACAGTTGATATCCTGTGCTGAAATACGATTCGTGTCAGAAAAATTATTTGCACAATGTTCAGGTTGCACAATGGAGCTCCATCAGCTCATATCAATTACATGAACTGTAATGATGATGTTGAAAGTAACACTTATTGAGTCAAAAAATTATTTTTAATGTTTCAAACCACCAACAGGACTTAAAAGTGATACAAAATGATGGATGCTGGTATCAAAAAGCATGCTTGCATTGTCCTTCACCAAATACATTAAAGATAGCATTTATATGTTTTGGAAATAAAGATACTTAAAGTATAATATGTTTTTTGATCGTCAAGGTCTTAGCTCTTAGGCCTGGAGTCATAGTTTGTGTGACAGAACTGGATGATTTTTTCACCTCATTTGAAATGCCAGTAGTATGGACCTACCATCTGTTTGCTGCTTATTGTTTATTAAGGATAATTTGGGTTTGTTACAGCCAGAACTTCAAGCAAGCTCTGGAAGCCTTGCCACAGCTACACAGTGGAGCAGATAAAAAGTAAGAGATTTTTATTGTGGTTACCTATGAAGGTTTGCCTACATTTGCGACATCATTTACTGTGATAAAGTAGACAATGCAGTGATTGAAGTGAATTATGCAGAGTGGTGTACTTTTCTGTAACTTATTTACTTTAATAAATATTATATGCAGAATGTTGAGTGGGATCATTAAAGGATCCCATTAACGCTCAAAATCAGGTTTAATAAAAAGAGTATCAAAAAGCAAATATCAAACCTTGTGTAAAATGATCAGGTTGAAGATTAAATTTGTAACTTTCCTGGGTTTAAACAATGACTTTGATTGTCCAAATAAAATATTTCTGTAGGTTCCCAGTGGCTCACATAGTAAAAGCACTGCCCAGTGGAGTGCAGGGTGAGTCATGTGATTGAGAACCCACTCATTTGTATCTCAGGGACCCAGAGGGAGGACTGCATTTGGGTTAGGGAGGAAAATCTATCAGTTTCAGAGACCCCTCCCCCCCACCACCCCGTTCAGGAATCCACAAGGCTAGGCAATGTTTTTTGCTTAGGTTCGGCTGGTGAAAAGAGGTGTTTGGGAATGGAAGTTAAACATAGATCTTCAGTCCTCTTGAGCAACAAGTGGGTTTCCAAAAATATATTCAAATTGGGTATAAAAAATGGGCAATTGATCCAAAAAGACTTAAAGATTACATTACAAACATGTTATTTTGCTTTGACTGAAAATGAGATATCCTTTGCATTCTTGACAAACAATGTCTGTATGACTGTTTTGGCTGAGAAATGTACCCTCTTGTTCCCACAGGTTACTGGAAGAACTCTTGAACAAGTTTAAGAGCAGTATGCATTTGCAGCTAAACTGTTTCCAAGCCCCTTCTGTTTGCCTGATAAAAACATAAACCAGAGAGCCAGACCAGGCTGTGTTCACACCTTCACACATGCTAAAATTACATTTCTAGTAAAAACATTTCCGCTTGAAGTACATTTTATTTCAGTTTAGAATTATGAAGACTCTTTATCTTTGAATTCCTTATCTCTTTGGCATACATTTGAATATATATTTGCAATTGTACATTATTTAAATGTATGTTTAGCAAGTGGTAGTTGTTAAAATCCATCTTATTTGTAGCAACAAGATTCTCATAACAAGCAATATTCAAACATTACCATGATCATTATAGTCCTGCACTTGTTAATATAAAAAAATACAAAATAAACATTTTACGGTTGCTTTATTTATGCATAGTTTAAACAAACTGGCCAATTACAAATAATTGCCTGTAGCAGCAATATCTTAATATAGGCAACAAAATCACGTTGCAGAGGCATCCATACAAAAAAACAAATTGTGTATCAAATAACTGAACTACACCAGTCACATTTCTCCCTGTAAACTGCTTCTTCAGCATTTTTTGGAATATCCAATGGTAGTTTAATTTGTTTTTAATGAAAAAAATAACATTCACAAAATTAAAAACAACTTGTTAAAATGATATTTCTACTGTGAGAACAACAAATGCTGTTGTGTACTACAGGTAAGCAAATAAAAATACATTGAACTTGAAATTATATTTTGTTTAAATCTTACCTTAACATTATCTACTGCACATGAGGCTGGAAGAAGAAAAATCCTAGACTTGTACTGTTCAAATTGATGTACATTAACTTCCTTTATAGATAGGTAAACCAATTGTACATTGTAGTGTGATGTGTTTGTCACATATACAAGAAGTGATCTAACTTACATGAACATTAATAATAAACTGTAAAATGTTTATATTATGTTACTAAACCTATTGAAGTTCGCTTTGCCTTTTACATGTATGCTATTAATAAAAGTTCTACCAAATCCCTTGTGAAAATGATAAAATCACTGGGAAAACTCATTTTGAACATTCTTTAGAAGTGTTGATTCACTGACAAACCCTGAATTACACTTATGTCACCAGATCTTTCCACCTACACAAACTGGGAAAAGTTATTCAGAATTGGTCAATCCTATAGTGGTTATAATAGCATTAAGAGGAATGCAGGGACTGTTTAAGAAAATACACACATACTGTATACAGAGAAATTGAAAGTGTAATGGTTGACACATAACCTTAGCATTTAAACAGATTTTTTGTGTTTGCTATTACCATTTTTAAGCAGAGACCTCAACTATTTTAAACTGTACATGGGTAAAGCAAAGGCAACAGAAACAAATACATATACTTTACTTTAAGCACACCTAAGGTAATGTTTTGTGAAACAAGCTTCAATCATCCATAAAAGTAAGATGAATTTTTGAGTTTTTACTGCTACTACATGTCTGCTAATGGCACACATTGTGTCTTCAGTTACCATCAGGAGAGTTGATGTTTCTCCTGATGTTTGCAAAGTGGTATGATATTGTTAGTTTTATTGAAGTTTCTTAAATGCATAACGTTTTGAAATCCAAATTATTGTCTTGAAAACATTTTAAAGGCAGAGAAATGCAATGTATTGATTGCACAGCCTCAGCAAAGTACACCAACTACACAAGTTTATTCAGCATTTTTTGATTGTTTTTATTTTTGTTTTGTTGTATGATTGACATTTTAACTCCATTGCAATATCCTTTTAATTATTATTATTTATTTTTTTTTTTTTAAATCTGAAGTTCCAAGTTTAATATTGCGCAGCTAGCTTAATATTAGGACCACTTTCTTTCTTGGAATGGCATTGCATGACTTGAAAAGTTTGTACTTTCAACCTGGGCAATCTGACAGTTTTTACGGTTTTGGTTCCTGTAACTGCCTGTTAATTCCAAGCACTGTACTTTAATATAACTTGACACATTTACTGTGACAATGAAGAGAAGACCATGAGTCATCAGAGTAATGGTCACACACACACACACACTCAAAAACACTCCACGGAGTATTTTTCAACAGAAGGGTCCCATGTCTTTCTCTGTAAAAGGACTGACCTTTTAAGTTATGAATAAATGTACTGAAACACTGTGGGGTAACCCACAGTTACATAATGAAATTGAGAAGTTAGGTAGATGCTGAGTGCATAACAATAAGCTGAGCATCGTTACCAAGCCTTGCAACAAAAGGAGAAGTGGGAAGACAAGAAAAACGCAATACATCTTTTACACTCAAATATTTTTTTGTCAGAATCATGCAGTATTTGTGCTGGACATTTGTAGGCTGTTCCCATAAGATTTCTCTCAACAAAACAGGAAAGATGATACAAAAAGTATAAATTTTTATATATATATATATATATATATATATAATATATATATATGCCAACCAAAATAATATAATTTGCAGACAGCATTACTCATTTGAAAATATTGCATTCATAATACAACATGATCAATTCACACCGAAACCTGTGACTTGGGCACCTATCCAAAGCGACTTTATTGAAACTTTCATCAAAAGTGTGAATTTTATCTTAGATGTATTTTAGCTTTGCAACCTACACATATAAGCAAGTTAAGAGACAGCAGTCTGTAGTTGAAACAGGTCAACTGTTGAAAATGCTGCATACAGTATGGGATGTAGTTGCTAATAGTAAATCAATATAAAGGTTAGCCCATGGAGAGGCGGTAGTCAAACAAAATGAGGTCATTTAGCGTGCAGGTAAAGAGGTGTGAGTATTGCCTTGGAAAACATTATTAATAGGGTGAAGGCACAGGCAGGTGTACAGGTGTTTTTCCAACCTTGTGTAGACGATTGACAGAGACCTTACAGATGAGCTTTGTTCCAACCATGTTCTAAATTCATGCACTAATGATTTATGGACACCACACACTACCCATAGAAAGTAATTTCTGGATGTAACAAAAGGTGATTTGTTGTATATGTAAATGACACTACTAAAAAAAAAAAAGGTATCAAATATTTCAGACCACCAATGCAGGTGTTTGCTGTTCTGCATGTGCAGTAGCTCTCAAAACTTATTATGAAGTCAGGAACAAGGAAACTGTTCAACACTGCCTTATTCAGTGACCAAATACAGTTTATATGTTTCAGGCAAAACTGCTTTGATTTAAAAGTTTATCTTGTAGCTTAACCATTTTAATATATTGTATATATGTGTGTTATCGGGCCTGCAATATACAGTGTGGGATTTAAAAAAATTAATGCTTCACATACATATTTTTACTATTTTAGGCAAGATGAATATTTAATCCCAGAGCCAATGAGGAAGCAATTGCAAGTACAGCTTCCTTTTTAATACCGCTAGACGGCTGATAACATCAGATTGCATGTTGGTTGTTTCTATAGAAAGGTCTTCCTGAAATATCTGCATTTCTTATAGAAACGAAGGCTATTTCGGAGGAATCTAGAGGTTTGTGAAGTATTGTACCTTGACCTCAAAAATTATCAGGTATATTTTGGAAGCTATGCATTAATATGACCTTTCCTAGACCAGTACTGAAATACAGACTGATAAGATATGTATGTGTGGAAAATGATGAACAATGAGAGATTTCTGACATTTGTAAGTAAACTTTCCATGACCATCGTCCAACCTTTTGTGGGGTGGGGGGTGCAAAAAGTTTTTTTTACCGATAACCAAAACACATATACTTTACAAGTATTAATTCAGAGGGTTGCAGCTCAAGCATTTTGGCTTACTAGTCAATTTGACAGGCTGTTTGGCTGTCTCTGGCTGTCTTCTGACTTTTATAGTCATGAATATGCATTTGACTTCTATCAATGTGATTGGCCAGCTGCGAGGCTCATTGCAAACCGCAGCCCTATGAACTCGACACAACCCTCAACTCAACTACCAGTGTCAATCATGCACTGTAGGAAATAAACCTTCAAGTATCCCACTTACTTCAAATGCAAAAGTCAAATGCTTCTAAATACTCCAGAACGGATACTTAAAGTTTCTGGTTTTCGGATTTTATTTCTGAGCACTCCTCCTGCCTTTAGTGTTGTAATTAGCATTATTAGACCACCTCAGTTTCTTAATTTAATCATGGAAACATGATAATGACAAAATAAGCTAAACTATTTTTCTACCCATACATTCCTAAAACCAGTGTGATGATCGCTTTACCCTCGCTGCTTGAAGGTTGTTGCTACAACACTAATTGTTTCATAAAACTAATTGTTTCACAAGACTTACTAAAGTTATGAAATAAAATTAATGATTGTGATGATTAATTATGTGGTTGCATTATAAGAGCACTACTTAAAATGCAGAGCAATTAATTTTATTCCAGCGCCTTCATTCTGCACGTTATTTGTAGGAGCAGAAAGTCGTAATTAAATGTCTCATTTCGCTTTTAATAAAACATAGTCGGCAAAAAACATATTTAAAGGCAGGTACATTTGTCAGAAAAAAACCCCACAAAAAACAGAAGCTCTAGCTATATTTTAAATATCGATATTAAATTGAAATACAAACAGTAGCGTGCTAAACACATAAATCACTCGACATAAGTAAATAGACACAAATGACCATACAGTAATGCTGAGCTGCACATTGCTTGACATGAAAAAAACATTTATACACCCAATTTCATTATTGGCCTATTCATGGAGCACAGTGTTTGGGTTTTGGGAGCCAGCTGTGGCGACACCGCAGAAGACCCTACATCTTTAAGGCATATTTATGTATAGTAAGTTATAGTCTATCGTGGGCAAGCCCCCAAATCCCTACCTAAAATGACGTAATAATATTCACAACCTGGGTCCTCTAAACCAGTGTTTCTCAACCCTGGTCATTCCAACTGAGCTCTCAGTTACTTAACTAGACCCTTAATTGAACTGGTAGTTTGCTTAATTAGACCTTTTTAATTCTTTCAGCTCTTAAACAGATGCAGATTTTAGCTGTAACATTTTATAACCCTTGTCCTCGAGGCCATGAGGAGGTCCTGCATTTGTCCCATAGCCGTGATTTATCCCACACATTGTGAGGTCTTCTGCAATGTGGTCATTTGTGTTGAAATGTCTGGCGATCAACTGAACGCTTTTTTTTTTTTTTTCTTTTCTACAATGTACAGTTTGTTACACAACCAGTGCAGGATATATTCCTTTACTGGTGCAAGTAAAAGTCTCATGAATAGTAAATTAAGATTTTGCCCCATTGATTACGGTGGTGTAGCACAGCGAGACATGATGCATGGAAATTAGCTTTTAAGATTGTCACAGCTAGGTCACATGTTACTATGGACTAAATATTCTCTTAGATTTGTGTCTCTTGTAAGACATCAATGTTGGATTATTGAAAACACCGTGTAACAAATTTTTTTTTTTTTTTTTGGTTCCTGGGTAGTAAGTGTTATTTCCTAATTGCTTATGCCTCAAAAGTATAGAAAATGGCTATTATTCCCCACAAACTTTGCTTTTGTGACCAGGACAGTGATATTTTGAAATTTACCTATTTTCCAGAACATTCCAGATAGATTCAGTGCTGAGTAAACTTGGAGTAACTTCTAGAACTTTCCAGTAATATAAATAGTAGTATAAATACAGGGGCCTTAAGCCCACCAGTTCAGTTTAGTTCCAGCTGCCTAAGTGGATACATATCTGCATTTTTCTGAGATGGCATCAAGAGGCTGCAAGCATCCGGCAGACGCATTTTGCTATGTCTGTGGCCAATTTATCAAGACAAGAGCGAAAAAGTACTCCGTGGAAGCATCTGCTAAGATGTGTGAGGCCTACAAGGCATATTTCGGCATGCCTGTCAGGGATCAAGACAAACCCTGGGCACCTCATTGTATGATATGTTGTATTTTTTTGGTCACATGATGATTGGTAAGAACTAGGGGGTTACGATTATTAGTATTTAATCGCTTGACTGCTCTAGTTCTGATGTTAGGCACACTGGACCTGCAGAATGTGCTAGTAGCCTTCATCCTAGCCCACAAAGGATTATCCTTATTCTTATCATGTACTGTACTAAATAAATGCTATGTATGTCAGCAATCTGTATTTTATATACAGTCATTTGTTTCAACTGGCACGTAACATATTTCATCAGTTCATCTCATTTTGCTTTTACGTTTCATGATACTAAATCGGAGTGTGGTTTGATTGTTTCAAGTGCTCCCAAACGTGTAGTCCCGCCCTTGATAGTACAAAAATGAGTGGAGGGTGTGCTACAGATATTACTTGAGGTTTGTCCCTTAAGTTGGAAAGAGGTCAGGACCCAGGCTCTAAAAAACATTTACCACAATAGGGGTTTAGAAGAATTGCAATTTTTGCACTTATGCAGTTATGCAAAACACAACACACCATGTTTTATTATCTGGAATGAGTTGTCCTGTGACGTGACTGTTGCATTAATGGCTCACTAACCACAGTCAAGTCACCATAGACCCCCATGTTCTACCCAATAGTGGACACTGTATTTCCCCTCTTTCTCATGCAAATAAGCTGCAACTTAAACATTCATACATTAACCACAAATATTATAGACCTATTAGGAAGAACCTGAAACGTCCCTTACAAAGTATTTTGCACATATCAACTGTTTAATCCAATTTAATGCAATACAGCCTTTATATATGTAGTGTTCCCTATAACTTTAGGTTACGTATGTAACCCTGGTTCCCAGAAAGAGAAGACGACCACCAACCAATACTTTTGGGATACGCCTGCCACAGGTCAGGTATTTACTGAGAATTTTATGTCAGAGCTGCCAATAGGCCCCTCCGGGGAGTGACAACCTCGGTCCTGCTCCAAGGAGCTCACTTCCTCTTTTGCTTCTCACATCAGGTAGGTATACTAACCTCTTCAGTTTCTGTGATTGAGTCTATGTGAAAGAGCTCTCACTCAAGTTTTTTCTAGATTCCCCTGCAATATTTATATTTCTGGAAGTCGGCTTGCCACTTCCCCAGAATCAGAAACTCGACACCTGAAGACGGAGCTATAAACGCTGCGCAAAGGGTCTTTGTTTAATATTTCTCTCTCTTTTTCAACAGCCTGCATTGGTTTGCGATTGTAGGCTGCTTTCTAACTCCACAGCATCTGCTGCTGTGTGTGTTTTTTCTCCTGCTATTGCAGCTAAAACTTTTTTTTTTTTAAAGAGACGCGTGATTCCTCCACTGGGACACGGCTCTGCCGCACCCTGTTGTTGAGTCTACTTCACCTTGGTGTATGCTACGCGCTACCCCGGATTGTGTGACTGCACGCTGTTAAGGCTAAGCACCTGCCCAGTACCCTCGGTTCTCAGTGCCTCAGAGCCTCGGTCCCTCGGTGCACGCGCCCTTCGGTGCCCTTGGTGCATCACAGCCTCGGTGCTTCGACGCTTTGGCATCCCTGGTGCCCTTGGTGCACGCGCCCTCTGTGCTCGCCGCCCTCAGTGCTTCGGTGCCGTTGGTGCCTCAGAGCCTCGGTGCTTTGGCGCCCCCGGTGCTTAGACGCTCGGTGCTTCGGCACCCCAGCACGTCGATAACTACCTGCACTCGGTGCCAGATACTTCGGTGCACCAGGGCTGTATTCCAAGGTTACTCAGTGCTTTGGCGCCTTTCGGAGCCTCTGTGCTTCGGCTCCTTGGTGCCTTACAGCCTACCTGCACTCAGTGTCCTTGGTGCTTCTGCACCCTTGGTGCCTGAGTGCGTCAATATTTGGGTAGCTTCGGTGCCCTCGCTGCTTCAGCGCCTCTATACCCCAGTGCTCCACTGGTTAACGCCCTACGGTGTTTTCAACGCAGTCTGGGGAATTTCCACCAGTGGACTCGACCATCGCGGCCCTGGTTCGAGCCCTTCCAGTAGGGGGTCTGCCTAAAGACCCTGCATGCCCTAATGGTCAATGCAGGGTAACGGAAACACACTTACAGAAAGCATATGTGGCGGAAGCGCAAGTCACACGCCTGGCCAATACGGCAGGCCTCTTGATGGCGTACCTAGATGGAGTACTGCAGTCAGCACTCCTACCTGAACTGGTGGCTTCAGAACTGCGCCTGGTTTCGTGTACACTGCTCCAGATCTCCGGATTCCAAGGGCAAGCCCTGGGTTGGAGCCTGGCAAGCCTCGTGGTAGCTTGCAGGCAGCTTTGGCTGTCCCAAGCGAGGGCTCCTGATGAGAAGTCAGCGTTGCTTGATGCGCCAATATCCCCTGGCCATACTTTTGGACCAGTGGTACAGGACTTACTGCAGCACTCCCACTGAGAACGTGAGGCGTCTCGGCAGGTAGCCTCAATGCTCCCCTCCCATACCGTGGTACAGGAGAGAACGAGAAAGAGGCTGGCGCACACGATGACTCGGATGGTCCTGATCCCCACTGCCCTGCGTGACGACTTGAGGCACCGCCTTCCAGCTGCCACGGCAGCTAACAGCCGGGCCCACCTCCAACGCCGCCCCAGGCAGCCCCCACAAGGGCTCCGCCTCAGCCTCAGCAGCCCCTGCAGAGCCCCTGAAGGCTTGTGGCCTCAAATCCAACCTTTCAAACAACACCAGCTACAGTATTGGCCCACTTGCACCTCAGACAACTGGGTCCTCGCGACTGTACACACTGGTTACTCTCTTCAGTTCCGTGCAGGTCTTCCTCCCTTTCGAGGGATCACAGTTACATCCATGAGCAACCCTCTCCAGGTCTCGGCCCTCAAACAAGAAGTAGCTTCATTACTTCTCAAACAAAGCATCCGCCTCGTAGAACCCACCTCTCAAGACAAGGTATATTTTGGTGCCAATGAAGGATGGCGGCTTTCGCCCCATCCTAGACCTGAGACACTTCAGCGGGTTGTTGAGAGGAGGTTCCAAATGGTCACACACCGTCACATTCTCCAGTCTGTCCGACCGGGCAACTGGTTCACTACTGTGGACTTAAAGGACGCATATTTTCACATCCCTACTCATCTTGCGCACAGGAAATATCTACGCTTCGCTTTTCAGGGAAGTGTCTTCAAGTTTTCTGTGCTGCCATTCAGCCTCTCCTTAGCCTCCTGCACGTTCTCAAAGTGTGTGGATGCCATCCTGGCCCCCTTGTGGCTGCAAGGGATCTGGGTGTTGAATTACCTGGACTGGTTGATCTGCTGCCAGTCGCAGGAAGGAGCAGTGGGCTACACGGCAATCATGACGGAGCATCTGTCGAGGCTGGGTCTCACCCTCAACGATGCCAAAAGACAATTCATTCCGATGCAAACTACGGTTTACCTGGGACTCCGGCTGGACTCGCACACAATGCAGATGACAGAGTGGTTACCATTCAGAAGTGTCTATCTCTGTTTCAACAGGAATCGATAGTGCCTACAGCTGGGGCTACTCCATATGCACCCGCTTCAAGCGTGGCTCAATGCCTTCCGACTACCTCCCAAACATGAAAGACACTGTCGGCTGACCATGTCTCGTGTATGCTGGGAAGCCATGCACTGGTGGAGGAAGACCTCTCACATGTGCGAAGGTGTAAGGATGGGGGTGATCCACAGCCGTCAGGTGGTGACGACAGACGCATCCAACTTAGGTTGGGTTAGGTTGGTGCAGTCTGGGAAGGCAGAGGAGTCTGCGGGTCCTGGAGAGGACGTTGGACATCCCTGCATATATATGCACTGGACAGACTCCAACTATGAACGGGACCATCTGTTTGCCTTAGGGCTCTCAGATGCAGTCGTTAGTACACTGAAGAATGCTAGGACCTCCTCCACAAGGTCGTTGTACGCCTACAAATGGAGGTATTTTCAAGATTGGTGTCTGACCAGGTGCTGTGACCCTATCTCTTGCCCTATAGCGGTCATTTTACAATTCCTGCAAGAACTGCTAGAAGTGGGTAAATCCCCCTCTACACTGAATGTGTACTTGGCAGCCATATCTGCATGCCATGTCCCTCGTCTGCTGTCTCGACTGTTTGTTCCCTTGGGAGGCAGGACCGAGGACATCACTCCCCGGAGGGGCCTATCGGCAGCTCTGACATAAAATGCTCAGTAAATACCTGACCTGTGGCAGGCACATCCCAAAAGTATTGGTTGCTGGTCGTCTTCGAATTGAAAGGGAACCAACAGACTTAAAGAAAACAAGAGTAACACATTTCAGGTGATAAGCTTTCATTTAGTTTGCCATGTCTAGGCTAAAATATCAGTTTATTCTTATCACAACTGCACATCCCAAAAGACTCTAATTGGTTATTGATACATTGAAAAAATAAGGAAATGACACCTGGGTGCCAGTTCTTGCTGCTCAAACTGGTTCAGATGACTACCCTGTGCACTTAACTCTAAACATTACCAGAAAGAAATGTATATTGTTACAGTACTTTCTTTTTTCCACATTGCCATTGTTGGGTGTTCTGGTTGAAAAGGGAAATAAGTAGTTAATTGTGGCTCATGCCGTTAATTTAAGCACACAAGATATTAAACCTGTTTCATTATTGTTGTGTAAAATGGACAAAAACAGCAATATCAAAACCATGTCAGCAGAGTATGGCTCGTGTGCGCTGTTTATCAGCAGCATGGTTATACCTTTTCATTCTGTATAGGCTTCTTTAACTTATTTTCATTTTTCCATTCATTCATTTAAAACAACAAGAGAAACTGGTATTTGAATTGTTTGACAGCAAAGTATTTATTTGCTATTGTTGTTTGCTTTTTTACAGGGTTCATCATTATTATTTATTTCTTAGCAGACACCCTTACCCAGGGCAACTTACAATTGTTACAAGATATCACATTATTTTTACACACAATTACCCATTTATACAGTTGGGTTTTTATTGGAGCAATCTAGGTAAAGTACCTTGCTCAAGGGTACAGCAGCAGTGTCCTCCACCTGGGACTGAACCCACGAATCTGATCAAGAATCCAGAGCCCTAACCACTACTCCACACTGCTGCCCTCATCATGGTGTGCCATTTGAATTCAAATTTATTGGCAAGTTATCTTCCTAAATATAAAATTTATGATAAAATAACTACACAGAAAGTTGTTTAGATAATGAAATTCTACTAATTGTGTTACCAATAATTTAAACGTACACTAGTATCATTCCAAAATGTAACAGTTCAATTTGCTATCTGAAGTTTTTGCTACTTACTTATTCCATTTTTTCCTAATGAATTTGATCAGCAAGAACTTTCTGAACTCAGATGTGCATGAAACAGGTAACCCAGTTTAAGAGCAAGGTTAAACAAATCGTTTCTAAACCATGTATTATGCAATGCTATTAATAGTAAAACACTCGTGGACTGAAAACATCACCTACAAATTACTTTTGTATAACCACAGAACATCATAATTACTAACCAAACTCCTGCTTAAGAAACTTGCACATTCAGATTTGTGGTGTTGTATAGTTACAATCAGAAAAACATTAAACAAATCAAAAGGGTGTGTGGTACAAATGTTCCATACTAGTCGATGTGTTTGTTGTATGAATGAGTTCTGAAAGACTACTGTAGAAGTTTCACAGAGTGGAGTACCAAACACATTTTTTTTAAGTAATTTGTTAAATTCTTCTTTCTTCACATTTCTTTGAAGATGTACTGTAGGGCCCCATTCATAAACCTTTAAGTTTTAGTTATTGGAGTTTATTTTTTATGAATTCTAAAGTGTTCTAGATTTATTTATTTATTTATTTATTGGTTTATTTAACACAGTTCTGAAAAGTTTCATTCAAATCAAACTTTATTTAATCCATCAAAACAAATTGTAAATAACTGAGATTTGTGGGAATGGTCCCATAGTTTGCTGCAGATAATTTGGTACATTGGGCCCTACTCACAAATCCTTAACTCCTGGGTTATTAAAAGTATGTTTTTTATACTTATTTTTTTTGTTTTTATGAACTAAATAAGTTTGCTATTCATGAAACTATTCAAGACTAGTTTAAATAATCCAGTTATCAAGCACACTTGCACCTTAGTGTGTAGCTGATAGTGTTTATATATTCAGGTAGCCATGCTAAATGACAAATCTTTTTTTCAGTTATTTAGTCTGACCACATTGACCCATTTTCTTCCAGATACACATTCACACACATCACCTCATGTAGTCCACCTGTCACAGGCCTAAATAAAATATTCAGGTATCCAGAGAAAATATTTTGTTGTATTGCATATACAACATACAACATAGTCCAGAGCCCTAACCACTACTCCACACTGCTGCCCCTGAATCAGTCACAATATATATATATATATTGTGACTGATTCACGTGCTTGCAGTGTATTGTCTTGTCTACTCACGAGTCAGGAGCCCAGGATTCAATGAAAATGCTGTAGTGTACGTTTATTAATTACAAAAATGAAAAAACAAAACAAAACCTAACCTGGTTTTGGGTTCTAACTAAACAATAAACATCCCTATACTATATAAATGAGACAGACTAATCCTGTTACTCCATGCACCAAACCAAAATCACAATCCCACTCGTAGTCAAAGCCCATTCACCAAGTTTCAGTTTCCCAGTACACAATTCCAATAGTATTTCATTCCAACTCCAACTGTCTCCTTCCCTACACCAACCTTGAGTGTTGTAAAACCCCACCCTTTTAAAGGTAACACTATTAGACCATTAACACTTTGTTAAACCCCCAATTACTCCATCTGGCGTCAACCCTGTCTTCAGTAGTTCCCACAGGGTCCTAATGTCTCCAAATGTCATTCTCATAAAATTTGACATTTATGATTTTATTCCTAAAACCAAACTTATTTGTTTTTCTTAATCAACACATGATAATCATTTACAGGTTAATTTTATCAGCTCTTGTTAGTTCTAATCCCCAAACACTTACATACTGTGTTTACCAACCATTTTTTTAATGTTATTTTTCTTAATTCAACACGCAATCCATCTATCTATCTATCTATCTATCTATCTATATATGAAAAGAAAACAAAAATTATTTAACCAATATATTTACTAAAGTTAGACAGATACGGTGAACACAAAACAGGAACAGTAAAAAAGAAGTATGAAAATGATAACTCAAAAAAATCAGGAAGGTTGCATAAGCAAAAGGGTATGTTAATTATACATTATATTTTGACATTTCGATTCAGGTTCGAGATTTAATTGTTTATTTTAACATTCTTATACAGTTTAAAGTACAGATGCACAGTCTCTTGGTTCCAATTGTGTGTGAGTTTCAGAACATACATTTCCTCACAGTCATAGCTGTAAATAGCTGTATTCACAACTGCAGTGCTTTATAGTAAATGTTAAGAGGAATTGGAGAACCTAGTGTAAACGGTGTACTTCTCGTTGTGTTAATAAATAAACCTTCATCCAGCATATTCCAGTCAGATGCCACAGAAATTGTTTATTCGTCTGCAATAGTTTAGTACAGAAAAAATAAATAATCGCCCCTCCAGGTTACTATTTCAGCTGCGCAACAGGCCTCCAGCCCTTGCAGCACTCTATGATTTGACTGGGGAAAGATAATATAAGTTATTGGAGTTCACAAAAAAAACGGTAACCTTTTCACTTCCTTTTTAGCTTAATGTGGCAAAGTGGTTAATAGTGTGCAGGTGATCAAAGAACAGACAGACAATTGTAATCTAGGTGCAAAGGCTTGTTTTTATTTATTTTATGTCCAGTGCCTGACGGCAAAACAAACAAATAATAATGCCTGTAAGTAATACAGTGGCATGTATTACTTACGTTATCATCCCCTGGTTAGTCCCGAAATAATAGTCCTATTATTGTATCCCCACATTAAACACAAAACACATACACAAGTCCGGTAAGTGCGTGAATTAGTGATTGTGGTACAGATACAGTTTATAGTGATACGAGTGAAGTGCTGTTCCAGGTTTGTGCTGGTCTCTGGTGACAGCTCCGGAACATGTTAGCTGTCTAGTGATTACAAGCAAACAAATAGACAAAACAAAACACTCACGATTATGCACAACAATACAGGTCCTTCCAGATCTCACAATAACCAAAATGAAGGAACAGATAAAATTGCTTATACCGTCACTCATGACCCCTTGGTAAACGATTGCAGCCACTCCTCCAATCCACGGCTGCCACATTGCCCTTCTGGGTCAATGAGTTAGTGTACCGATGCTCTGTCTCTTTTCTACATGACTGACTTCCTTTTACCACTCGGAACGAAGTGTCAGGCCAAGTAGTCCAGAGTACTCTGTTCCTGTTACTTAGCGCCCTCACAGGTCGGAAGGGAGATTTACCACCAAGAATCATTATCTTTCTGTCACATATCCCACCACTCTGAGTGGAGCCGAAGCAACACTCGGCTGAATCTACCTTTCCCATTACTCCCCACTCCCAGAAAAAATAATCTGCATTTTGGTGTTCTTTTCCTGCATGATGGGCTGCAATGCCAGATACCACCGAGTTATCCGGGCATTGCTATCCTTCATTGTGCTTAACCACTCAAACGCCCCCTGACACTCAGCTGACCACTTAATTAAATTTGGAGCACTCTTTTTGGTGAGGTCAACTAAAGGGTTAACCACTGTGGCATACTCAGGGATAAAGCGGCAGTAATAACCAGCTAATCCCAGTAGCAACCTCACCCAAGTCTTGGTTTTGGGGATTGCCGCGTCTACCAAAGCCTGGAGTTTGGTGACAACGGGTTTCACCCTTCCATTCCCCATTAAAAATCCCAAATATTGAGTCTCTGATTTGGCAAATGCGCATTTTCCCAAGTTGGCTGTCAGCCGGGCTACCCTTAGAGACTGAAGGACGGCTGTAACCCTAGCCAAATGCACTCGCCAGGTGGAGCTGTAAATAACCATGTCATCAATATACACTGCTGCATATTCATGATGTGGGTGTAAAACCTGGTCCATCAGTCTCTGAAAGGCAGCGGGCGCAGGTTAAGGGGATCTGCCAGTATCCCTTTGTCAGGTCCAGAGTCAAGATAAACTTTGCCTTTCCCAGTCTATCTCGACCCGAGGCATAGGGTACGCATCGAACTTGGCAATAGCGTTTACCTTCCGGAAGTCCACACAGAAGCGATTGGTGCCGTCTTTCTTAGCCACTATGACAATTGGACTGCACCACTCGCTCCTGGAAGGCTCAATCACCCCAAGTTCAAGCATGTCCCATACCTCTTTGTGAATGCCACTTCGACGACTTTCTGGGATCCGGTAAGGTCTCTCTCGTACTGTGACACCTGAGGGAGAGACAATGTCATATTCAACGAAGTTACTTCTGCTGGGCACGTCAGAAAAAACATTGCTGAACTCCTCAATAAGCTTACACAGTTCCCGTTGCTGATCTGGAACCAATATTTCCCCCATCGGAATGATTTTAGTGCCAGGGGTCTCTGGACAGGGGCCTAAATCGTTCTCTACGTTGCCTGGAGCTATAAATAAGGCCTGCCAGGGCTTTAATAAATTTATATGATAAATTTCACGTTCATTACGGCTGTCTAATTTCATAATTCACCTTTCCTATAGCCCGAATCACTTCATATGGCCCCTGCCATTTAGCACATGATTTCAATTCTGAGGAGGGAAGCAGCAGCATTACCTTGTTTCCTGGTCAAAAGGTTCGAATTAATGCACTTTTATTGTAATGCAGCTGTTGCCGGTGCTGAGCCAATCTGAGGTTGTCCTGGGCCAAATGACCGACCAAATCCAGGTGATCTCTAGTAGGAGCACATGCTGCACTACATTTTTGGACGAGCCTTTGTGCTCCTCCCACCCCTTTCTCAACAGATCGAGGATGCCGCAAGGCCGTACAAGAGCTCGAAGGGAGAGAACCTTGTCGAACTCTGCGGCACCTCTCTCGCTGCAAAAAGGAGGTAGGGAAGAAGCGATGCCCAATGTTTTTGCTCTTGGTTTACAAAACATCTCAGCATCTGCTTTAGGATCTGATTTAAAAGTTCCACTAAACCATCCGTCTGTGGATGATAAACAGATGTCCTGATGGGACGTATTTTTTATTATTTATTATTATTATTATTTGTTTATTTAGCAGACGCCTTTATCCAAGGCGACTTACAGAGACTAGGGTGTGTGAACTATGCATCAGCTGCAGACTCACTTACAACTACGTCTCACCCAAAAGACGGCGCACAAGGAGGTTAAGTGACTTGCTCAGGGTCACACAATGAGTCAGTGGCTGAGGTGGGATTTGAACCGGGGACCTCCTGGTTACAAGCCCTTTTCTTTAACCACTGGACCACACAACCTCCTTAACACTTGCTGTAGCGTGTTAGTCAGAAAGTTGGTTCCATGATCAGTCAAAATCTTTCTTGGGGATCCCTACTCTAGCCATAATCTGCACTAATTCTTTGGCAATTGCAGCTGCACTAGTGGACCTCAATGGAACTGCTTCCGGGTATCGCATTGCATAATCTACCACTACTAATATATGCGTATACCCGGAATCAGAAGGTAGCAAAGGGCCCACTATGTCCATTGCAATGCGTTCAAAGAGGGTGGAAATCATTGGCAGTGGAACCAAAGGGTTGGGGCGCACTCGACCTGGCGCTACTCGCTGGCAGTCTTGGCATGTGGCTACATATTTGGACACATCAGTATGATGTCCTACCCAATAGAATCGAGACAATATCCGTTCTTTTGATTTGTCAGCTCCGAGGTGTCCCGCAAAAGGGATATCATGCGCCAGCCTCATGACCTCGGTCCGACAAGACGGGGGAAACAATAATTGTGTTACAGGCTGTCCTGTGCCTGCGACTAGGTTTACCCTATACAGTAATTGCCCCTTGATACTGAAGTGCGGAAATACTAGCGCCCCAGCGGCATCAACATCCTTACCTTCAATAGACCGGACCTGCCCCCAAGTGTGCACTAGTGACTGGTCATTACTTTGGTCCCACACTATGTCCGTGCTTGAATGCCACATGTCCGGTATATTGAGAGGGGCTGGAGTAGCATCTACCCTAGATAGCCCAGTAATCTCGCCCTCTCAGTCACACTGCGTTCCGACTCCCTTTGACTGGCATTTGTTACCATCCGAGTGCTCTCCCACCAGACCCCAACCTTGTCTTAGTGATGCTTCCTCCCATTTTGCGGTCCTTCTCTCTATTCGTTTTTCTAGGACGGAAAATATGAGAAAACATTTCGGCTTGAAATCACCAGTTCGTTCCTTTTTCTTTTTTTCTGCCACATTTACGTGTGCAGTCAAGACTGCCATTAATTTATTATTTATTATTATTATTTGTTTATTTAGCAGATGCCTTTATCCAAGGCGACTTACAGAGACTAGGGTGTGTGAACTATGCATCAGCTGTAGAGTCACTTACAACTACGTCTCACCCAAAAGACAGAGCACAAGGAGGTTAAGTGACTTGCTCAGGGTCACACAATGAGTCAGTGGCTGAGGTGGGATTTGAACCAGGGACCTCCTGGTTACAAGCCCTTTTCTTTAACCACTGGACCACACAGCCTCCTTAATTTAACAAATTCTCTATAATTTGGCCAGTCTCGACCCAGAATTATTGGGTGTGGTAGCCTTTCCGCCACCCCAACTACTAGGTGGCGTTTTATCGGTCCTACCAATAAATATACTTTTAGGGTGGGGTATGTCGCCGTATCTCCATGGACGCAGGAGATTGCCACCTAGCCTCGTGGCTGCCACGACACATCGCCCAAGAGAGCTGTTTAATTAAGGTCTGCTTACACCTGGTGTCCACTAATGCGTGGGTTGTCACCTTGCCTAAAAGGCCCCTCCAGACCATTTTCCCCGCACTTACCTGCTCCAGATGCCCAATTTCACGCCGCCACGTCACACTCCATTGCCAATGGGCATGACCCGGCCTGGTACCCCTGTTGGTTGCGTCTTGGTCCCGGTGTTGTAGGTGGAACAGAGAGAGGAGGTGGTGTGCAGCTGTGGACGGGAGCTGTGGCCAGGTTGGTGTGGGCTGAGACCAGGGAGTCCTCAAAATCCTCCACCAGTTTTATTGCTGCTTCCAGGGTGGCAGGGTTGTGGCGCCATATCCATACCTGGGTTTCGGCACCGATCACATGGCAGAATTGCTCCACTGCTATGGCTTCGCCCATTTGCAGACCCGTTTTCTGGACGGGGATTAGCCAGTGCACCATGTGGTCACACAACTGCTGCGCAACTACCCTGGGCCGTGTATCTGGGGCTCTTCAGTACTCCCGGAATCATACCCTGTTTGTTTCCCCTGTATTGTTGAGCCGGCGTAGGATGGCTCGCTTTACCAGGTCGTAGTCGGCGGCTTCGGTGTCCGTCATGGCCTGATACGCTGCCTGAGCCTCCCCGATCAGGCAGGATCCCAGCTAGCTCGCCCAGTACATTCTGGGCCATGACACAGTGGTAGCCAGCCACTCGAAAGCAACCAGGTAAGCCTCAGGGTCATCCTCTGACATCATATTCATTGCCCATGCCCTTGGGGCCATCTTCACGGATGCCGTTGGTACCGTAGTCTGGACCGCCAGACCAAACTTCTCCACCAACGGCGTGTAGCACTCCTCTCTCCGTCTCTCCGCAGCCTCCTGTCTGCTGTCCAGCGCCTGCAGCAGTGCTGAAAGATCCATAATCCCTCTTCTGACACCACGTGTGGCAAAGTGGTTAACAGTGTGGAGGTGCAGGTGATCAAAGAACAGAAAGACAATGGTAATCCAGGTGCAAAGGTTTGTTTTTATTTCTTTTATGTCCAGTGCCTGACGGCAAAACAAATAATAATGCTGGTAAGTAATACAGCGGCGTGTATTACTTACGTTATCATCCCCTGGTTAGTCCCGAAATAATAGTCCTGTTATCGTATCCCCACATTAAACACAAAACACATACACAAGTCCGTTTAGTGCGTGAATTAGTGATTGTAGTACAGATACAGTTTATAGTAATACGAGTGAAGTGCTGTTCCAGGTTTGTGCTGGTCTCTGGTGACAGCTCCAGAACGTGTTAGCTGTCTAGAGATTACAAGCAAACAAATAGAAAAAACAAAACAAACACTCATGATTATTCACAACAATACAGGTCCTTCCGGGTCACTCACAATAACCAAAACGAAGGAAAATATAACATTGCTTTGACCAGTGCTGGGGTGGTTCCAACTGCGCCAAAGCCCGAATGGAATACGGTGCTAGCCCAGTCGTCCACGATTAAGGGGCTATGGTCGCAGTGGAAGGGACTGCAAGTGCAAGCTGGGGTCCTACAACGACAGTGGAGGGAGCCAACCATAGGAGACCGGTGGCAGGTAGTGGTACCCAAGAACCTCCAAGAATCAGTACTACGGGTACACCATGGAGCCCCAAGAACTGGCCATTTTGGGGTGACTAAGAAGTTGTGTCGGCTACAGCAGTTTCTACTGGGGTCGGTGTCAACGCGATATGGAGGACCACTGCAGGCAGTGCAACGAGTGTACCGCCCGGAAGGGACCCCAGGATCGGTCCCGTGCCCCCTTCCAACAGCTCGTTGCGGGTGGCCACATGGAAAGGGTAACTATTTTGTGTTAGTAGCCATGGACTACTTCACAAAGTGGCCCAAAGCCTATGCCCTCCCTGACCAGGAGGCAGTAACGGTGGTCGAAGTGCTGTTGGGGGGGTTCTTCAGCCGGTTCTGGAAAATAAATTGCATATGTCAGTTTATTGTGAATTTCTGCATTGAAAGTGGCATCAGTGCGTGTGGAAGCGACATCGTGGGAGAAGTACAGTCGTGGACAAGTACAGCGCAGTTAGAAGCAGAAAGGAGGAATTACATCTTTAAATTAAATCTGGAGTTGCTTTAATCAGAAAAATTGCAGCTTAAAGCCTTACAGCTGCGTGTATTTTTCTGATAAGCTGAAACTCAGAGCAGCTGATTCAAATTCCGCGGCGTTCTGAGACACGGGGGAGGGGCGGAGCACAAGCACAAACAAACAAAAGGCAGGCAGTCTTCCCAGCGACAGCGTGTGGAAGTGACATCGTGGGAGAAGTACAGCGCAGTTAGAAGCAGTTTGAAAACAGGTTGACAGCTGCAGAAGCTAAACTAAACTTCCACAAACAAAAAAAAAATTATAACATGGTCTTCAAGCCAGTAATCCAGGACTTGCTTCAACAAGTAAGTCTGCTAGAAAAGGAGCTGGAGGAAATGAGACAGCAACAGGAGCTTGAGGAGCTGACACACCCACAATTCATGGAAGTCTGCACCCCTAGCAGACTGAAAGCCACCAGGGAGATGGAAGAGAGTCGAAACAGCTGGGTTCAGATAGGCAGAAGCAGGGAAAAAAAGAAACTTTGTCAAACACAACCACCAGAAATCCAACAAATTTGAGCCACTTCAACATTTAGATGACCAAAACCAACATCAAGAGAATGAAAGGAACAACATCCAGGACCCTATAAACAGTGCTGGCCAGGCAGCAAAAAGAAGGGAGGTCATGATTGTTGGGGACTCCATATTGAGAAACACAGCAAGTTCAGTTCGCAGTTTGGACCCCCTTACTACAACAGTGTGCTGCCTTCCAGGAGCATCTGTCAAGCACATCACTGAGAACGTGGACAGGCTCCTAGAACAAACAGGAGATGACCCGGTAGTAGTCTTCCACATCGGTACAAACAACATTGGAAGAGATAGTCCAAGATCCCTGCAAAACAAATTCAGAGAGGTAGGAAGGAAATTAAAAGACAAGACCAAAACTGTGGTACTTTCTGGGATACTGCCGGCACCTTGCAAAGGACCATGTGATATGGACAGCTGGAAATACAAAATCAAAATGCATGGCTAAAATCGTGGTGCACACAGGAAGGCTTCACCTTTCTTGAACATTAGAGCACATTCTACAACAAGGACTATATATATAGGTGGGACGGACTGCACTTAAACAGAAAGGGAACCAATCTACTCGGAGAAAGGATCCTTGAGGAGGTCCAGAAGCATTTAAACTAGAAAGGAAGGGGGGAGAAAACAAAAAAACAGAAGGGAGACCACATCAAAACAAGGGCACCAACTCAGGTAAGACATATTAAATGTATTTAACTTAATGCTAATGCTAGTTCTCAGAAACAAAATATTAGAATTTGAAGCTACTGCACTAACAAGTAACTACGATGTGATAGGTGTTATAGAAACTTGGTTGTCTGAGAGTGATGGAGACGAATATAATATTAGTGGGTACACACTGTATAGGAAAGACAGGCAGGACAGAAGAGGCGGAGGGGTAGCGCTATACATAAAAAATAGTCTTGAAGCCCGGGTGTTAAATCAGGACAAAGAAAACAATGCAGAATCAATATGGGTCAGAATAATGGACACACATTCAAAGGGCATAATAATAGGAGCATGCTATAGACTGCCAAATTCAGACGCTGAGCAAAATAATCTGTTATACAATGACATTCGAAATGCATGTAGAAAAGGAGAAGCCATTCTAATGGGGGATTTCAACTTCCCCCGTATAAAATGGGAGAACCCGATGGGGGGCACGACGGACGAAATTGAAATGGTGGAAATGACAAATGATTGCTTCCTAACGCAATTTGTCAAGGCACCGACTAGAGGGGAGGCATGCCTTGATTTAGTCTTTTCAAATAATGAAGAGAAAGCCATTGGCAAACTCAGACCACAACATGGTCTCATTTGAAGTATTTTTCAAAACCCCAAAAGTAATGACTAAAGCTAAGGTTTACAATTTTAGAAAAGCAAACTATGAAGGTATGAAACAGAGACTAACAGAAGTAGATTGGAGTAAAACAGAGAAAACATCCACAGAAAAAGGATGGCTGTTTTTTAAAAATGTAGTACTAGATGCGCAAAACAATTACATCCCAAAAGTAGACAAATCTAAATCTAACACAAAATGGCCAAAATGGTTTAATAGATCAATTAAAAAAATATTCAGTGAAAAAAGGCACTTTACAGAGCGTTTAAAAGGGACCAAAAACAAAGTACACAGAAAGAGTACTTGGAACTGCAAACACAAGTCAAAAAGGAAGTTAGAAAGGCCAAGAGAGAGATAGAAATCAATATTGCTAAGGGGGCTAAAACCAATTCCAAAATGTTTTTCCAATATTATAACCGCAAGAGAACATTCAAAGAGGAGGTTAAATGTCTGAGACACAAATGGCAAAATCATAGATGAAGAAAAAAAAATAGCAAATATATTAAATGATTACTTTTCACAGGTTTTTACAAAGGAGGACATGGACAACATGCCCCACATGTCGACCTGTTCCTATCCAATTTTATATAACTTTAGCATAAAAGAGGCAGAAGTGTTAAAGGGACTAGGAGCTCTTAAAATAAAAAAATCCCCTGGGCCGGATGAGATCCTCCCAATAGTATTCAAAGAAATGAAAAAAGTTATTTACAAACCGCTAACCAAGATCATGCAACAGTCTCTTGACACAGGAGTTGTACCGACAGACTGGAAAATAGCAAACGTAATACCGATCCACAAAAAGGGAGACAAAACCGAACCAGGTAACTACAGACCAATAAGCCTGACTTCTATTACATGTAAACTTATGGAAACTATAATAAGATCCAAAATGGAAAATTACCTATATGGTAACAATATCCTGGGAGACTGTCAGCATGGTTTTAGGAAAGGGAGATCATGTCTAACTAACCTACTTGACTTTTTTGAGGATGCAACATTGAAAATGGATAATTGCAAAGCATACAACATGGTTTATTTAGATTTCCAGAAAACTTTTGACAAAGTCCCGCATAAAAAATTAATTCTCAAACTGAACGCAGTAGGGATTCAAGGAAATGCATGCACATGGATTAGGGAGTGGTTAACATGTAGAAAACAGAGTACTGATTAGAGGAGAAACCTCAAATGGAGCGAGGTAACCAGTGGTGTACCACAGGGATCAGTATTAGGTCCTCTGCTATTCCTAATCTACATTAATGATTTAGATTCTGGTATAGTAAGCAAACTTGTTAAATTTGCAGACGACACAAAAATAGGAGGAGTGGCAAACACTGTTGCAGCAGCAAAGGTCATTCAAAATGATCTAGACAGCATTCAGAACTGGGCAGACACATGGCAAATGAAATTTGATAGAGAAAAATGTAAAGTATTGCATGCAGGCAATAAAAATATGCATTATAAATATCATATGAGAGATACTGAAATTGAAGAAGGGAACTATGAAAAAGACCTAGGAGTTTATGTTGACTCAGAAATGTCTTCATCTAGACAATGTGGGGAAGCTATAAAAAAAGGCCAACAAGATGCTCGGATATATTGTGAGAAGTGTTGAATTTAAATTAAGGGAAGTAATGTTAAAACTTTACAATGCATTAGTAAGACCTCACCTAGAATATTGTGTTCAGTTCTGGTCATCTCGTTACAAAAAGGATATTGCTGCTCTAGAAAGAGTGCAAAGAGCAACCAGAATTATCCCGGGCTTAAAAGGCATGTTGTATGCAGACAGGCTAAAATAATTGAATCTATTCAGTCTTGAACAAAGAAGACTACGCGGCGATCTGATTCAAACATTCAAAATCCTAAAAGGTATAGACAATGTCGACCCAGGGGACTTTGACCTGAAAAAAGAAACAAGGACCAGGGGTCACAAATGGAGATTAGATAAAGGGGCATTCAGAACAGAAAATAGGAGGCACTTTTTTACACAGAGAAGTGTGAGGGTCTGGAACCAACTCCCCAGTAATGTTGAAGCTGACACCCTGGGATCCTTCAAGAAGCTGCTTGATGAGATTCTGGGATCAATAAGCTACTAACAATCAAACGAGCAAGATGGGCTGAATGGCCTCCTCTCGTTTGTAAACATTCTTATGTTCTTATGTTCTTATGTTCTTATCTCACTAGAAACTAGAGGACTGATAATGGGCAGAGTTTAAAATGACACAGAGGAAGTAAGGGGAAAAGCTGCCATGGATGCTGAAGCTGTATCTTCAGGTGAGTTTGTGTACTCGTTATATCCGAGGCACACATATTTAAATCCGTTTTCATCCTTTCGGATCTCAAAAGATCTTTTTGTTAGTTGTCGGACACCCTCGCGTCCAAGTCGTGCCAGATTAAATTGAAGATTAAACCAGACTTTACGCACCAATCCGACCACGGTGTCAGGGGACAGTGCCTCAGTTTCCTACAGACGCTTCAAATCCAGGCCGGTAATTTGGGGGCCTTGTCTTCAGGCCTTGTCTTTACCTGCTTTTCTAAAAGTTTTCATGACTGACAGGAATACGTTCTTGTTGGTTTTAAACTCGCTGTCAGCAGAGATGTTAAAACTTCTATTGTTAAAATATCTATTTAGTCCAGCTCAGCGTTGTAAAACTGGAGACTGAATACTGGTTCCCAGTTGAACTTGGCATAAAATTCCCTTATGTTGCTGAGTTTTTTTTAACTTATTTCCTTAAAATGAATGTCCATATTTTTTTCTTTAAACCAGTCTTTAAGTACATTAACAGCCCATGCTGTAGTTTTTTTTGTGTTTTCTTCTATTTCATTTAGCTGTTCCTCGTCTGCTGTAACGTGTCTACTCTTGACAGTTGCTGGGGCTCTTATTTTATTTGTATTTTTTTTTCAGGTGGACTGCTGTCTTCATTCAGAAAGTTGGTGTTGCACCAGTTATCTGGAGTTTCATCACCAAATATATTAAAGGAAATAGGTGGAATGTCACTCATTTTGGCAGTGGTTTTATAACTAATAACAAATAAAATGGCAGTTTGTCATGGAATTTAGAATGCAGTGGTGTGTAGTGATTTATTCAGTGTGAAGTGGCTCATTAGTATGCAAGCCACGGTATATGCTATATATATACGCACGGTCATGTGATGCTGTTTAACCAATCAGAGGTTCTTATTTTTCCAATCCGTGTGTTTTTTTTTTATATATATATATATATATATATATATATATATATATATAGTGGACACAGTTACTATTTCAGCTGCGCAACAGGGGCTCATTTCATCAACGTTGTGCGACTGCGACTGCTCTGTCTGCGATCTGAGAGCTGTCGTAAAGTGTTTTTAAAGAAGCGTGATTGGTTAGAAAGTGTGATAGCAAATATGGCCGCCGTAACCAGAAAGAGCAACTTTTCAAAGGATGAGATAGAAGTTGGGATAACCGTCTTAGTCTTATAAATGATTTGTTAAAAATAGTTTCTTAAATTGTTATTTATTACAGGGAGTTTTCCCCATAGTATTTAACCCCATTCGCAGCCCAGAGCCTACTGAATTACACAATCTTATGAACAAGCAACCTCAAAAAAGACGCCACCATGAAAACAGTTGCCAGTTGATTTTTACCCCATTTTTCTCCCAATTTGAAATGGCCAATTGCATTATTTTAGGCTCAGCTCACCGCTACCTCCCCCGCGCTGACTTGGGAGCGGTGATGATGAACACACACTGTCCTCCGAAACTTATACCGTCAGCTGACCGCTTTTTTTCACTCTGCAGGCCTGCCATGCAGCTACCTCAGAGCTACAGCGTTGGAGGACAACGCAGCTCTGGGCAGCTTACATTGATGTACCAGCACAGTCGAAGCCACGAATGTCCAGCTATAATCTTTATTTATAAAACGGAATGTTTGGATGCTGCACGCTGATTGGTGTTGATGTTTTTAACCATGCAAAATGCACAATGCACGGCAGAATTATTTTTTACCGAAGCACAGTTCAATTAATAAATTATCAATACACAACATACAAAACTCACAATAAATATACACGAGGGACATTCCTTTCATCACATTTGATCTTTTCGGAGGCATGTCAGTGTGCAAGTGCATAAAATTACAAGAAGCAAAATCTCCGTTGGAAAAAAAAGCAAGAGACACAAAGATTTAACAAGTCAACAACTTAATGAAATCGAGGAAAACAAAAATGCTTTGTGCTTTCATGCAATTTGATTGGCTCTTGTAATGCTGAAATTTGTATTTTTTCCAATTAGCATTATAAGAGCCAATAAAATAGCGTGAAAGCACAAAGCGGGCGGAGCTCATTTGCAATCAAACTCCAGATTTAGCTGGCCAGTTAAATATTTAGCTTAATGTTAAATCTTGTAACTAGATTTATAAATTATATCTGAATGTACACATTTAAAAAATATGTATTTATTTTCACAACATTTATAAATCTGGGGGAAAAATCCAAGATTTAAGTTAAATCTGGAAAAAAAGATATGTTAAAATATTTTTTCTACACATGGCACCCTATAAGCTCATCTCCTTTCTAGACCTCCCCTCTCTCTTTTAGTTTCATTAGATTGTAACTGGTAGATTTGGCCGAATCTGTGCCAAGGCTGTAGGGGATACCTAAAAACACAACCAAATCATGTGAGAATATATGTTTGTGATTTAACTAATTAATGGCATTTAAAAAATAGACAATATTATGTCAAATTTATTTTCCTAAAAAATACTAATGAAATCAAAGAAAAACTAGTTTTTTTGTGGGCTGTGGGTATGTGATATTGTACCGTTGCTTTATATGTATATTCTTTACAGTGGTTTGTAAATCAAAAACGACTTCATCTTTTACTGTTAGCAAAGTTTTATTTATATGACATACATATTCTTTATTAACTTACATGGGTAAAATGATGTAAATAATTGTGAATGAAGAAAAACAGGCACATAAATAGATCTTAAACACATTACTGTAGCAAGATAACCAAATAATATCATGCCTAGGGGATGAGATCAAATAAAAGCAACTTACCCGCTGTCTCCCAAGAGCCATCCACCGCTTATTTCACCACTGGCAAATCATTCTGAAATGTTGGCCCAGATGAAGCGGTCGTGTGTGCTGCCAGGGAACCGAATAACAGTGTCCAGCACATATATGTTGGCATGCGAGATGACCTGCACATTTAAAGAATGAAACCCTTTCCTGTTGACATACAAGTGTTCATCCACGGAAGGAGACGGGATGGGTATTTGACAGCCATCTACTGCCCCTAGTAATTTCGGTAGGCCACATAATTCATAAAAGTCATTTATCACGCTCGTCCTTTCACGTTCTGTAGGAAATGTTATGTAGTGTGCAATGTGGTCACACAAAGCACTAAACACTTTCCATCAGCATCATGACACGGTGGCTTTACTTATGCCATGACGAACTGCCACTAGCATAAAACCTTAATGTAGTTAGCACTTGTAATGAAGTAGTGAGTGACATACTTCGTCTTGTTTTGTGCCTTAATGTTTGCTCAAGCAAATCACATACATTTGTAATTTCCAATCTAGGCAGCCTATACTTATGCTGTTAATTCGGAATCAGTATAAAGATCAAGAGGGTTTGATCGATCCCTAAACACCCTCTCCCTTCTAATCTCTACCGTACCAACAACAAACAAGTAAAATCAACTCCATTGCAAATGTCTTGGGTTTCTCTATGCTAACTCTGGATTTGCAATGAAAAAGAGCACTTGTGGTTGCTTCCAGGCAGTCGCAGATTTCAGTAAAAAACCTGCAAGATCGCAGCTCCTGAAAAATCTGCAATCCCTTCATGAAACACAAAATTTTACTTGCGACCTCACTGCGACGGCAATTTCTTGCAGATTTCTTTCATGAAACGGTAGGCCCACGTATTTGAATAAATAACAATATTCATTATTGAAAACAATCCTATTGTCCTGAGCAAAAGTTTTCTATACACAATATTAATGCTTTCATTTGTAACATATTTCCATTGCAACATATCTTTGCAATATTACAACGTTTTACCTCCAGCGCTTCCACCGAGATCTGGAGCAGAACGCAAGGGTAGCACAACTTTCTTATAGCCCACAGTACCAAGTACATTTTTTCATAGGGCAGACACCAAACTTTTGTTTTCTTTTCTCCATGCACAAATATATAATGCTCACAAACAATGTTTTTAGTTGCATTAGTTATATATGCTAAGGTAATACTGTTTTATTTATTCATTAAAATATTACTCTAGGAAGTATTTCCCTCATCAGATCAACAGTGACTTCGTGCACAGGACAACACAGAAAAGATTGCCTTATAACAATAACGGCATGACAAGAAAAATTAAAGAAAACATTGTGCTTTAATTTACAGTTGCTTATGACAATGGAAGTCATTATACTCCAGTTACACTAGCACTATCAGCAAAGCATGGTTACCATGCCTTGACTCCATTTTAAGCACAGTTACCATAGCGTCACTCCATTTTAGGCATAATTACCTTGGCTTGACTCCATTTTAAGCATGATTATCTTGGCTTGACTTCATTTTAGGCACTGTTACCATGTTTTGACTCCATTTTAAGCACAGTTGCTATGGCTTAACTCCATTTTGGTCATGATTACCATGGCTTGACTTCATTTTAGGCACAGTTGCTATGGCTTGACTCCATTTTGAGCATGGTTACCATGGCTTGACTCCATTTTAAGCCTGATTACCTTGGCTTGACTCCATTTTAGGTACAGTTACCCTGGCTTGACTCCATTTTAAGTCTGGTTACCTTGCCTTTATTCAATTTCTAGCCCAGTTACATTAGCTTGACTCCATTTTAAGCATGGTTACCATGGCTTGACTCCAAGTCAGGCATTGGTGCCTGCAAAATATACTAAAAAGGTTTATTTTTTAAATTTATAGCTGCCATGTTTTTAAGAATTTCATGTCCAATGTCATTTTAGAAATGACATCTAGGGGTGTGCAACTGCATTTTCTGCTCCCGCTGCAACTGTGAGTTAGTAAATAGAAAATCTCTATTAAAAAAACATCATCTACAGAGTTGATGGCAAGTACAGCTACACACCTCTTTTAGGAGTTTCTACCGAAACAGACCCAGTGGATGAAAAGAGACCATTTTGTTGGAACAGTTGGAAAGGTAATTAATTGATCTACAATAAACCTCTGCAATGCATGCCTCGGGTGCATTGTGATTCATGAGGCGAATCAACAGTGCACATCCTGTAAAGGCTTCCTGTATAAACTGTATATTTATACATCGAAAGAAAAAATATTGTTAACATTAAAATAAAAAATTTGAAAATGGGGCGACTTTTACAAATTAAATTAAATCTCCTTAACCATGTGATCTAAATATTTTGGTGTTTTTTGTTTGTTTGTTTGTTTTTTAAAGTTGAGTTCATTTCACAAGTATATTCTAGGCTGTAAATTGTACTCCATGATAGGTTAACCTCTTTGTTTGAATGTCTATGCAATTCTTTGGGGGCACTATTTTTAATGTACAGCACCATACAATACAGCAGATACTTTCATTTAAGAAAGCTTACTAATGTGACAGCCATGTACCTGGTCGATCATGTGTGCTTGTCACATCGGAAACTTTCTCCTGGTCAGCAGATTGTAAGGTTTTAAGGTTTTATATCAATTGTAATAATTTTGATGTACCCCTTTAAATGGTAAAGAAGACGAGAAATTAAACTGTTTTAATTGAAGATTACCTGAAGAAGACTGACTTATTATTTTTAAGAAGTAAAACAAACCTTACAAAGGTTATGGATTTGAAAACAAGGTGGTACCTGTACTTTTATTACGAGTACTGTTTTCACAGGTATAATCGTAATCTTCTTCACAATAAAAATAATACCACACACACACACACACAAACAAACAAAACAACACCTATCTCCCTTCGGAGAGCTTACTTCACCGTAAACAGTTTCTCTATCTCACCCTAGGTAGCTAAGCTACTTACCAGTTTTTGAAATCTTTTACCGATATTTCTTTTTCCAACTTGCCTTCACCCTCCAAGTCTAACCGCCAATACCATGAGCCTCCCCCAGACAGACCCCAAACAAAGGAACCAGTTTCCTTGTATTGTCAACCAGCACAGCCACTTACAAAACTAACACCTGTTAATCACTTGCAGCTGTGCTGGTTTATCTTAATTAAATCTCTAGTGCTCCTGACACTTGCAGTTTTTACCTGGCGGCAGCCATTTTTGTTAGCCCCATTAACTGCAACTCCCGTATTGTCTCTTGGGAGATGCAGTCTTTTGATGCTCAGTCCGGCACTTTCCAGTGCCCTGGTCTTGTATGCCGTAGCATGCTAGGACCCACATATTTACCCATTCATTACCAGACCACGTCTATGGTCACACTAACTAAAAGTAAACAACCCATTAAGGTTTCACTGGAGTTTCAGGATTGATTATTATAGTACAGAGTTCAGCAACAGACTTAACTATTTAGCTTTTTTTTTTTTTTTTTTTTAACAAAAACAGTAGTTTATTTCAAGGGCACATACAGTAGGATAACAATTTCCAAAACAAGAGTTGTAAACAAAAGGAAACTGTACTTTTTGGTTTTGTTTTTCTAATGTCTAGCCAATACATTCTAAAATTAGTAAGTTAGAAAGCCTACATTTTTTAAAAAGAAAGGTGGGTTCAAAGTGACTTTATCTTGTCTCACTTTTAAGTAATATAATTTACTGTAAGCAACGGTACTCTAACCAAGAAGGGTTTTTTCAAGACAAGTATTTTCCATAAAAGGGAAATGTTATTGTGGTTGGGTGACAATATATGTATATATAAATATATAGGGTATAAAAAATACAACTGGTTTCATACTATTTATGTCTTTTCTGTAGAACCTAATTACTAAGAACAATAAGGTAATGAGTAGCCAAAAAATGTTTTTTTTAAGTTTTTTTCTTTTTTTTTTTTTAGTGTTGGCTGATCTGTCTACATGAAAGACTGGTATTAATGTTTTAAATATGACACATACTACACTACTTTGCAGTGACAAATGCCCAGAACAAAACTGTATTTTGTCAAAGACTACATTGATCAAACGGAGGCCATAAACAGCACATTTCCTTTAAATAAAAAAAATAATAAAAATGATCAAAATTGGTAAACAAAGCACCACATAATAGTTTTCTTTTTTTCAGACCAAATAAAACAAATTTAGACAATTTTATCAAGGTTCATAAAATAAAAGGAACCCATTGTAACCCTAAAAGAAAACAACCTTGGTCCACTTTGGAATAGTTACAGGTGAACTCACTTGTAAATAACAGTTTCTTACTCTTGTTGACTAAACGTTTCCAAATATTTTGTGAACTTGAAATATAATCATGACAAATCAATCACTACCTCTCATACAGAGATGACAAGCACTACATATACATCACTTATATCAATTCAGGTAATGTAACCCTTTGTTATATCACCACATTGAAATGTCCTGGACAGAATATAATGGGAGTCAGTATGGGACAAGCTCCTGGTACCATCACAAGTCATTCAACATTGATCAGGAGCTAATCTTCACCTCACTTCATATTTATTTGGGAAATAAAAGCATAACATTTGAAGCTTCACATGTACAGTAAGTAAGTTGTGGTACAGGATTGTATAGTATTTTCCAAATATAAGTATGGTAGATCAATATTACATAGGCAACACTGCAATGTGTATGCTTACATATTTCTTATATTGGTAATTATTATGTGTTGTAAAATTATAGTTTACAGTATATTGAATATACATTTTATTAATGAACACTATTGTAATCGCTTACTACTATAATTCAGTTCCACAGCCCCTTCTTTAAAATTGCTATAGTATTATATAAAGTACTATAGTACTACTACAATATACTGTAGTACTTTTTTTTTGGCAGAGGCAATTACTGTAATCTAATTTTTCCAGTAACTTGTAACTGTAATGGTTCCTTTTTCAAACACGGAACTAATTGTGGTAACCATTTTATTTTATGTGAAAAAATAACATTGTTTAGTTAAAAAAAAAATTCTACAGCTAATGTATAACATGGAAATCAAAAAGGACTTCAACAGTGCAAGTCAAACCTTACCTGAGACATGAACACACGTTTGATATCATCTTGCTAGCATCGGGTGGCATCGGAGGAGGGAACTAGTGGGTTTGATAGCAGGACCTTCAAAAAATGTTTCGAGTTGAAGCCTCACCAAACCGGAAAAAAAAAAGTCAACTGTGCCTGAGAAGTAACTATTAAAAAAAAAATGAAAGTTATACGTTACTGTAACTAGTAAATAACACATTACTTTTAAAAGTAACTTCCCCAACACTGAAAACATGCCATTAAATATGGAGAACCCCTCCACTGTGCAGCACTGGTTCAAATGAAATAGCTGTCACTTAGAAATTAAATATACAATGTGTTATGTTTATTTGTGTCTTGCAGACACTTTTCATACCTGTATGGAAAAAAAGAATCACACACAAAATGAATGCAAATAATGAAAAATGGAATTCAACGATGCATTTACAGTATTTTAAAAAAAGAGACTATGCCATAGTAAATACTGTATCCATATGTTCCTTTACATAGCAATGCAGGAATCAAGCTAGTAGTGGAGGTGTGTACTGCACCTTCCCCATTGCTTTTAATAGTCACCCTAAAAGTAATGGTTAGCAGCAGCCGTGGAAAAGGTAGTTCTTCTTTTGGTGGTATTTTAAACTTTATATCCAAAGCTTGATAAGAATAAAAAGCCCTTTGAAGAGAAACTGCTTGAGTTCAAATACTGTACAATAATACATATATATAACTCACAGCCTTCTTTTACCTTGGGCTGTACTTATTTATATAACAGGTTTCTGTTTATTTGCATGCAACATTTTTTGCATTTGCTTGATCAATTGAAAAAGCAAAACACATTATTTATTTCACTTTTCATACTGTAACATGTTACGTGAATATATGGTAAACTTAAGTGAGCTTCCCCTTAATGAGAGGGGAGAGCAACTGGAATAATATTTTCATAAAAGACCTTGGATCTGATACAATCGAAGTTCAGTGCCAAGTTGAAAGTCCAAACTAATGAGCAGGTATATTTTTGTAATCTATTTATTTTTTCATTTTCTCTGTCAAATATATGGAAATCTTTTCGTGAAGTTGACGTGGCCGGGAACACGAGTAAATTGACATTAATTTATATTTGAAATGCCATTTTGTATCAACATCCTACTTTCTAATCATCCTCTTTTCCATAGACTATATGAAGAACTAATGGGCACAGATTAATAGGATACGTAAACTCATGCACCACATTTGTGTTTGTGATGCTCATTGTTTGAAATTGGGATGTACAATGTTTAATATAATTCAGGAAAAAAACTGTTTTTAAATCTGGAAGTTCTAAATGTAGTTGGAAGATTGAAAGCACTATAAACAGGTTCCATCATAAATGTGAAGCAGAATATCAATAAATCAATCAATCTTTATTTTATATAGAGCCTTTCATAGTGGACCTCCATCACAAAGCGCTTTACAAGATGCAGCAACAACAAGAACATCCATAATACTTTAAATACAGAGAAATGCATAATACATGATATACAGTAAAAAAACAATGCATAATACATTAAATACAGTGGAAAGTGCATAATACATGAAATAGTAGCAGCAACACAGCAGATATCAGGCTTAAAGAGCATGGAAAGCAAGAGAGAACAGGTGGGTCTTGAGAGTTGATTTAAAGCGAGCGACGATGGGAGCACCACGCACCAAAGCTGGGAGAGAGTTCCAGAGAGTTGGAGCCATGAAGCTAAACGAATGTTCTCCAAGTGTGGTGCACTTTTGCTTGTGGATAACAAGCAGGCCAGAGTCGAAGGACCTTGGCTTGCGGGCAGGGACATAGCAGGTCAGCAGGTTGAGGAGGTACTTGGGACCTTTGTGATAAAGGGCATTGTAGGTGAGCAGGAGAGTTTTGAAAATAATCCTGAACTTTACAGGTAGTCAGTACAGCTGGGCAAGACGGGGGGTGATGTGATCACATTTTTTACATGTAAATTATGTCCAAAATAAAACCTAAAAACATGTTTATCTTATTACAGTTTTTTTTTTGTTTTATAGCAGTTGATAATGTTGATAATGAACCTTGTATTTCATTCAGTGCCCTCATCTCGCCTTCAATTATGTAGTACTGGCAGCTGTACTGGACTTAAAGCCAGAAGCAGGTATGCTTGACAAAATCTAAGAAGTTATTTAAGTATTTAAAACGTATTAAGGAGAAACAAAACATTTTAAAAATACACAATATACATACAGTACATACATACATACAGTTCCCTTTCAAGTACGAAATTTAACCAATACCTAATAGGATATACTGTACCTCTTATAGCCTGAATTACCTGAGCACTTATATCAAAGCTGCTCCGTTAAGAGCCCTATTTGCGTCTCTGCTCCCAGGGGATATCAGTAACATTTTTCTTTCAGTCTGCCTGATGTAGAAGTCCCAGCCACCAGCGTGTGATGTTATGCAGGAAAGCAGACATGAGCAAAAGGAGTTGGTGCAAACTCGCGTTTTTATTAGAACAAGAACAGAACAAGAAACCAGAACAAAAAGAATAAACTATATACACTACTAAGAACTTTAACTAGTGGCATCTAAAATTTTAGATGACAATACAAAGTAAACAGAAAGCTATCCCTTGGCTTTTTTCACCCCAAAGCCAGTATTTATACCTGAACAGGTATACCCCACCCCCTGACTAAACCAAGTGAGCGGTTGCTTCTATTACAAACTGTCAAATATTTATAATAAATGAATAGATATATTCAATATATTCAATAAATCCTAATACGCAAACATTATAAAACCAACAACATACAAACCCGCATGTGTATCAAATAACTAATACTGTATTACTTTGAATTAACGCTGCAGTGTTTATTTTAAATTGCTAAAAACATCTGCAGCGCTTATTCAAGGGTGGCAGTAATTAAAGTACTATAGTTTTCGAAAGGCGTATATTGAAATTTATTTCTGCGGATACAACTTGATCAGGATGGCGAAGAAGTCGTATAACATTATGTTATTATCATAACCCTGGTTCCCTGAAATAGAAATGTAATCATTATCTCATGGATATTTATCCTTAAAGACCCTGTAACCTGAATAGCTATAAAAAATACTGCTTGTCAGAGCCTGTGACACAGTCATGCCCGCCCCGAGGGCATAAATAGATCTCAATATAATTTTTCCTTCAAGACTGCTGCAATCATAGATGCCGTGACCTTGAAGGTTAATTTCTACCCATGAGGTAATGGTTACATTTCGTACTTGATAGGGAATGTTAGGTTATTATCATAACCCTGGTTCCCTGAAATAGAAATGTAACCATTACCTCATGGGTAGAAATACCAAAGCTGTCGTAAGACCATTGTTGCAGATAATTGGAATTCCACAAGCTCGGCCAAGGCCATCTTGCGCGTTACCATAAGGAACCCCAGTACTAATAGCTCGGGCTAAAAATTGAGGGAGAACTCACCTCTATGTTTTTGTTTGAAGGGTCGACCCGGAAGCCGCCCTCAACACACTTGTTCGAAAAACAGGGTTTTCTATGACGTTCAGCCTATAGAACCGCGTAAAGGTATGGGGAGTGGCCCACACTGCTGACAGCCTCCAACTCTGTGTTCTGTCCTGGACAAAGCATATGGAACTGCCCCTCCCTATCAGACTGGAAAGGAGATGGATGAAAAGCCTCCAATTCCACAGTCTGGTTAATGTGGAATGCCGAGAGAGTTTTCGGCAAAAAAGCAGGATTGGTACGAAGCGTAACCCTTGTCCTGGCTTCTGCAAAAATTAAGCAGGCTTTCGCAATCGAAAATTAATGCATCTCTCCCACCTGCTTAGCGGATATTATTGCAAGCAAGAAAGCCGCCTTCATTCTGAGGCACTGGGAACTCCCCTTGAGAGGAGGTCTGTCGCCTAGCCTATTACCCTGGGCAGGTGTACTGCTCACAGGGAGAGAAAGTTATCGTGCACCCAGAGCAACAGCTTGCAGGCTGCTCGATGGAGACTGGGGGACCTGAGGCCGCCCTGGTGGTTTACATAAGCCACCACGGTAGTGTTGTCCATCCAGACAAGCACGAGTCTCCCTTGAACCTCCTGTAAAAATTCTGCAAGGCTAGAAACACTGTCTGCAGCTCCAAAATATTGATATGGAGACCCTGCCATGGGGGGTTCCACACCTGTTGCGCTCCCCTGCTATTCCTCACAACGCCCCAGCCGAGGCTGGACGCATCCATGGTGATGACCTCCCTCTGGTGACGCTGCCCAGTGCTATGCCTAAGCACAGGTGGGCAGGCTGTGTCCACCAAGAAAACGCCTTCAGACAGTGACGAGACACTGTCACCAGGAGGCCATGGTTCAATGCGGGCTGAAAAACCTGTTGAGCCAGGCTTGGAGGGCACTGAAAAGATTCAGACAAACGGTCATTCTATGCACCCTGTCATCCGACAGAGTGAACAGCATGGACCTGGAGTCCAGGCACACTCCCAAATAGGCTGTCTGCGAGGGTTGAGCTGGCTCTTTGCACGATTGACCAACAGGCCCAACCGATGAAGATGGTCTGTGGCGAGTTCTGCATGGGCCTCTGCCTGTACTGGAGACTGAACACAATGAACCAGTCGTCCAAGTAATTGAGTACTCTGAGTCTCAGTGGGGCCAGGATAGCCTCTATGCACTTCGAAAAGGCATGGGGAGCTAGAAAGAGGCCAAACGGCAAGACCCGGGACTCGTATTGGAGGGGGTGTACCAATAGGAGGACTGGCAAACACTGTTGCAGCAGCAAAGGTCATTCAAAATGATCTAGACAGCATTCAGAACTGGGCAGACACATGGCAAATGACATTTAATGGAGAAAAGTGTAAAGTATTGCATGCAGGCAATAAAAATGTGCATTATAAATATCATATGGAAGATACTGAAATTGAAGAAGGGATCTATGAAAAAGACCTAGGAGTTTATGTTGACTCAGAAATGTCTTCATCTAGACAATGTGGGGAAGCTATAAAAAAGGCCAACAAGATGCTTGGATATATTTTGAGAAGTGTTGAATTTAAATCAAGGGAAGTAATGTTAAAACTTTACAATGCATTAGTAAGACCTCACCTTGAATATTGTGTTCAGTTCTGGCCACCTCGTTACAAAAAGGATATTGCTGCTCTAGAAAGAGTGCAAAGAAGAGCAACCAGAATTATCCTGGGTTTAAAAGGCATGTTGTATGCAGACAGGCTAAAAGAATTGAATCTATTCAGTCTTGAACAAAGACGACTACGTGGCGATCTGATTCAAACATTCAAAATCCTAAAAGGTATAGACAATGTCGACCCAGGGGACTTTTTCGACCTGAAAAAAGAAACAAGGACCAGGGGTCACAAATGGAGATTAGATAAAGGGGCATTCAGAACAGAAAAATAGGAGGCACTTTTTTACACAGAGAATTGTGAGGGTCTGGAACCAACTCCCCAGTAATGTCTTTGAAGCTGACACCCTGGGATCCTTCAAGAAGCTGCTTGATGAGATTCTGGGATCAATAAGCTACTAACAACCAAACGAGCAAGATGGGCTGAATGGCCTCCTCTCGTTTGTAAACTTTCTTATGAATAGCCCGTTTTTGCAGCAGCGCTGCTACCTCCTGAGACACCACAGCGGTGTCTTGTGGGTCCGTGACTGGATGCTGGTGGGGACCATGCTTGAACTACAGTGAGTATCCGGTCTGAACTGTAGTAAACACCCAGATGTCTGTGGTGCACTGACGCCAATACTCCAGATGGCTCCCTGTAGAAGAGGCCCTGGACCTAGGGCCGCTGTTCACCTTGTGGCTTGGCCTGGGGCTCTTGCCTCTGCGCCGAGAGATGGTCTGGCTGCAGGTGCAGCTGGTTGTCCTGGTCCCTGAAGCTGCTGGCACAAGGATAAAAACCCAGGCATATGCAATAGCAAGCAATGTACAGTAAGAATGTACAGTTGCTGCCTCAGCTTGCTAAGACAGCAACTGGACTGTCAACAAGGTCTGTTTGTTACTAGACAGGCAGACTGGCTCTGCATGTGACACAGTGATAAAACCCAGGCATTATGCAAATTGCAAGCAACGTACAGTAAAAATGTACAGTTGCTGACTCAGCTTGTGATTCACCGGAAGGTACATTTGTGTGCGATGGGGGTTACACATCCCCTACGCCCCCACTACCATTCTAGGCAACGCCCCAGACTAGGCTGGATGCGTCTGCTCAAGCAGCAATTCCGCTGTGTAATGGTGGGAGCTGCAGCTCCTGTATACAGTACTTACTGTAACAGGGCTGGTATAGTATACAGTACTTGTAACAAAAACCTGCAGTCTCAGACAACACAAGCAGCAACGCAGCTGTACAGCACGTTACAGGCAAAGTACTGTAAAAAGGTCCACTGGTCCTGGACCAGGGATGGTATCATTGTTTTGTACCACAATACTACCTTTGAACCGAGTTTCAATGGTGATGAACCGAGCAGACTGTAAAATGAACCAAGATTATTATTTATTTCTTAGCAGACGCCCTTATCAAGGGCAACTTACAATTGTTACAAGATATCACATTATACATTATTTCACATTATACAGATATAACTTTTTTTTTTTTTTTTTAACCAATCGGTTCACAGTCGCACTGTGCCTTAGTACTAGTGTTGTGCTGTACAGTACCTTGCAAGGCACGGTTCAGTGAGTGTTATACTCGGTAGTGGAACACTTGGTACAGTACGATTCGGGTCCCCCGCTGCAGTAACCTCGTTCGCTGTTCAGTACGTATACAGGGTCAGGAATGGAGCAGGTCTGTGACCCACAGTTACTGCAGAAGCAATATATAGGGGTGCCCACCTATATAGCTTTAAGCAAACCAACATAGCCCTAAGACTGGGGAAAGACCGCTGTGAGAGTCGTGACAGCCTTCGCAATGGTACTGCAAGCAGATACCAAAGTGGCACGAAACACTGCAGGAAAGACTGCAAGCACTCAGACCTGACACAGAGCTAGCCTAGCGACTGCGTAGTGAATTGGAGTGGTAACCTCGTTTTTTGTACAGAATTTATACCGGCAGGAACGGGATAGGCCTGGATCTACAGTCACCACTTAAGCAGACTATAGGGGTGCCCACGAGCTTCTGGCAAACCGACACAGTCCTAAGACTGGGGAAAGCCTGCTGTCAGCCGTGTCAGCCTTCACAATGGCACTGCACGCAGAGACCAGGGCAGCAACTACGGGAGGGGCTGCGGACAGCCAGACCCAAAGCAGAGCTGAGCCCAGCAACTGCTATTGAATCGGAAGGGTAACCTCGTTCGATGTCCGGCGGGAACGAGAGCAGGTCTGGAACAATAGTTACCACGGGAGCGATCTATAGGGGTGCCCACCTACAATGCTATTGGCTAATCCAACATTCTGAAGACTGAGGAAAGTCTTCACAATAATTCTGCAAGCAAGTAGCCGACTTAAGGCTATTCGATGCTGGGGAAGGGGAGACGGAGCCGTTGTCTTCGCATGGAGCACACAGCCGCTGAGTGCACAATATGTGTAAATAGCAATTAATAATCAAGTAAATATAAATCGCATTAACAGTGTAATTACACAAGTAAATAAGCAGATAAAAAGTATATTCAACACTTATCTGTTCATAGTTTCTCTCATTTCAGGTCGGATGAAAGGAAAAATGATATTGAGATCTGTGCGTGCAGTGTATTTATGCCCTCGGGGGCGGGCACGAGTCACGACTGCGTCACAGGCTCTGACGAGCAGTCTTTGTTATATCTATTCAGGTTGTAGGGTCTTTAAGGATAAATAGCCATGAGGTAATGGTTACATTTCGTACTTGATAGGGAACTTTAAACTGAAAGCTGTTGAGCTCGCAGATCAGATCAGTGTTTGACTAGGTGAGGACACATACCAGAGTAGCGTGGATATTATTATTATTATTATTATTATTATTATTATTTATTTCTTAGCAGACGCCCTTATCCAGGGCGACTTACAATCGTAAGCAAATACATTTCAAGTGTTACAGTACAAGTAATAATACAATAAGAGCAAGATAAATACAATGACTTTGGTGCAAGCAAGTACAAGTGTGACAAAATACAATTCAATAATACAGCAGATAACAGTGACAGTGATAGTTACATCAGGATATGATTAATTACAAAATACTACAGATTAAACACTTGGCAGATTACAGTACTCTGAAGTACAGGATTAAATGCAGTAAAATAGGGGGCAGATAAGAGCAAATAAAGCGCATTTAAGGAAGGGTGATAGTGTCCCAGGGGAAAAACAGAGGAGTTCTACAGGTGCTGTCTGAAGAGGTGAGTCTTAAGGAGGCGCCGGAATGTGGTCAGGGACTGGGCGGTCCTGACATCTGTAGGAAGGTCATTCCACCACTGCGGAGCAAGGGTGGAGAAGGAGCGGGCTCTGGAGGCAGGGGAGCGTAGAGGAGGTAGAGCCAGTCTTCTAGTGCAGGCGGAACGGAGAGGTCAAGTGGGGTTGTAGGGAGAGATGAGGGTCTGGAGGTAGCTGGGTGCAGTCTGGTCAAGGCATCTGTAGACTAGTACAAGAGTCTTGAACTGGATGCGAGCGGTGATCGGGAGCCAGTGGAGTGAGCGGAGTAGTGGAGTTGCGTGGGAGAAGCGAGGCAGAGAGAACACCAGACGGGCAGCGGAGTTCTGGATGAGCTGAAGAGGACGGGTGGCGGACGCAGGGAGGCCAGCCAGGAGGGAGTTGCAGTAGTCTATGCGGGAGAGTACCAAGACCTGGACCAGGAGCTGGGTGGTGTAGTTGGTGAGGAAGGGTGCGGTTGGAGAGGTAGGAGGAGAACCAGGCCAGAGCAGTGCCAGAGATCCCCAGGTCAGCGAGAGATGATAGTAGAATAGAGTGATCAACAGTGTCAAAAGCAGCAGAGAGGTCGAGGAGAATTAGGACAGAGGAGAGAGAGGCAGCTTGGGCAGACTTTAGTGAGTTGGTGACAGACAGGAGGGTGGTTTCAGTGGAGTGAGCAGAGCGGAAGCCAGATTGTAGAGGGTCGAGCAGAGAGTGGTTGGACAGGAAAGCAGAGAGCTGGCGGTGTACAGTCCGCTCGAGGGTTTTGGAGAGGAAGGATAGGAGGGAGACAGGACTGTAGCTCTGGAGGGAGATGGGGTCGAGGGTAGGTTTTTTATATGGGAATAGGAAAATAATAACAAGAGAGAATGTCAATTCACCACCAAGGAGGTCGGTTTATTTTCCCTTTCTTTGCTTACAGCAGCTTCTAAGAGTCGCAGGGCTGAACTCTTTAATATACAGTGTGTTTCTTTCTCTTCAACCAGCAAGACAACTAAACACTCACGGTCTCCTGGTCTAGGCAGAGCTTCGGTGATTCCGTGGCTATCGCCAGTGTCTCTTATTAGTCACAATACTGTGCATTTAAGAAACTTAAAATGGCTATTATTCCCCACAAACTTTGCTTTTGTGACCAGGACAGTGATATTTTGAAATTGACCTATTTCCAATGAGAAAACGGGCAAATTTGTGTCTTTTCGTTCACATAAAGTCAGAAAAAAACAACATATGAATCCAAATTAACATGTATTTATACTAAAGTAATACAAAAATGACTACAAAAGATTTAGAAGTGAGTAGTTTTTCGAGATTTACAATTATACTGTAAATCACTTTCACAAATCAGCCCCCAAATGTAGTCTCCCATCATGTTCTCGTTATACTGTCCTTGGTAGCACCGTTCAAAGTCCAGTATATCCTGGTGGAAGCGCTCGCCTTGCTCCTCCGAGTACGCTCTCATGTTCTTCTTGAATTTATCAAGATGAGCATCAAGGATATGGACTTTGAGGGACATCCTACAGCCCATTGTGCCGTAGTTCTTCACCAGAGTCTCAACCAGCTCCACATAGTTTCCGGCCTTGTGATTGCCCAGGAAGCCCTGAACCACTGCGACAAAGCTGTTCCAAGCCGCTTTCCCCTTACTAGTGAGCTTCTTGGGGAATTCATTGCACTCCAGGATCTTCTTTATCTGTGGTCCGACGAAGACACCGGCTTTCACCTTTGCCTCAGACAGTTCAGGGAAGAAGTCTTGAAGGTACTTGAAGGCTGTCGACTCCTTATCTAGAGCTCTGACAAATTGTTTCATAAGGCCCAATTTGATGTGCAGTGGCGGCATCAGCACCTTCCCGGGGTCCACCAGTGGCTCCCACTTGACCTTGTTCCTCCCCACAGAGAACTCGGTCCGCTGTGGCCAGTCCCGCCTGTGGTAGTGCGCCTTGGTGTCCCTGTTGTCCCAAAGGCAAAGATAGCAGGGAAACTTGGTAAAACCGCCTTGGAGACCCATCAGGAATGCCACCATTTTGAAGTCTCCTATGACCTCCCAACCATACTCATCATACTTAAAGGCGTCCAGCAAGGTCTTGCTGCTGTTGTAATCCTCTTTGAGGTGCACCGAGTGAGCCAGGGGAAGAGACGGGTACTTGTTACCATTATGGAGCAGCACGGCTTTGAGGCTCCTGGATGAGCTGTCAATGAAGAGGCACCACTCATTCTGGTTACAGGCGATTCCGATTGCCTCGAACAGACTGGTCACATTGTGGCAGAAGCAGAGCCCATCTTGACGGCTGAAGAAGCTGGAAAAAGGTTGGTGACGCTTCCTCTGATCTGCGACTTGCACACTTTCATCCAACAAGTTCCACTGCTTGAGCCTAGACGTCAAAAGCTCGGCATTGGACTTGGTGAGACCAAGATCTCTAATCAAGTCGTTGAGGTCTTTTTGGTTGGGGTAGTATGGGTTTCTCTCCTCAGCTCCACCTCTGAAATTGTCATCTGGATCTACAATGTCTTCCTCGCTCTCTGACTTGCTGCTCTCTTCTAAAGACGGCTGCTCTCTCTCCGGAGGAGTGGGTACGGGGAGCTCATGGCAGTGTGGCATCGGGGCGATGGATGAAGGAAGGTCCGGATACGTGATAGCAGGTGCATTCTTGCCAGTCCGACGTTTGGAAGGGTCCACCATGCAGAAGTAGCAGTTGCTTGAGTGGTCAGTGGGTTCCCGCCAAATTCTTGGGATAGCGAACTTCATGGCTCTCTTTTCCCCTCTGTACCATCCTACAAAAATACATTTATTTCACCCATGACTAATGTGTAAGAGATTCTCGCAACATTTTTCATATATGATATATTTTATCAATAACATTGAAAATTGTAAAACATTTTAAAATTAAAAACTTTTACAATTTTAAAAATTTTAACAAATTTTATAACATAAAATTCCGAGCAACAATTGTCCATCTTACCTTCCAGAGTTTTTTTGCAGTGCTCGCAGGTGAAATGAGGTGCCCAGGGTTTGTCTTGATCCCCGACAGGCATGCCGAAATATGCCTTGTAGGCCTCACACATCTTAGCAGATGCTTCCACGGAGTACTTTTTCGCTCTTGTCTTGATAAATTGGCCGCAGACATAGCAAAATGCGTCTGCCGGATGCTTGCAGCCTCTTGATGCCATCTCAGAAAAATGCAGATATGTATCCACTTAGGCAGCTGGAACTAAACTGAACTGGTGGGCTTAAGGCCCCTGTATTTATACTACTATTTATATTACTGGAAAGTTCTAGAAAGTTCTAGAAGTTACTCCAAGTTTACTCAGCACTGAATCTATCTGGAATGTTCTGGAAAATAGGTAAATTTCAAAATATCACTGTCCTGGTCACAAAAGCAAAGTTTGTGGGGAATAATAGCCATTTTCTATACTTTTGAGGCATAAGCAATTAGGAAATAACACTTACTACCCAGGTACAAAAATTGTGTTACATAGTGTTAGATAACAGATATCTTACCATATAAATGTTAGTTTAAATACTGTTTTATAATAATTAGGGTACTTATTTTGTTAATTTGACTACATTCAATACAATGTGATTTGTCTTTATGAAAATATGAGAGAGTTCCTATGGTAACTTGTGATATTCATTTTGAAAGTAATTTTAGGGAATGTCTTATGGAAGTGATTTCCATTACATGAGAGCAGGTGTTAAAACTTCATGCTGATATTGGAACCAGCTCTCGCCAAGATAAACACCAACTAAGACATAGCTTAATTTACTGTAAACTATTGTGATCCATCTGAGTTTCCTTCCATCTGATGCTGTAGATATCCTTTTGATGTTGATGGCTGAAGTGTAATGATGGCTCTAGGGATCAGCCTATTTTGCCTCCCTGGCGCATCAACACACACAACGGCTGCAATGCTGGCTCCAGAGATCAACCACAGTTGAAAAACAATCATAGATTGAAAGATCACGGCTTCCCTAGCACATCAGCATGACAACCGTCTGGACTGAGCTGAGTAGGGTACTTCTCTGGGGTCTTCAAGTGGGCACCTTCCATCCTTGGTGTTTCATCAACTAGCCCACGACACCTTAAGAGGGCTCGACAGTGATTCTGGCGTCCCAGCATCACCCCCCTTTGTCCCCCACTCACCTAAGCCCAGCTTACTTACCATCTCTTACATCAGTGTTTTTTTATTTGTACTGTGCTTGAGGTCCCCAACCAGAATCTTTTCAACTCAACCAGAGCCAGTTGCTGCTTCTCTCTGCTGCTTCAGATAAGTTATTCACTATGTGTCGCAACTCTTGACCACTGAATCTGATGTCTCTGAGAAACCGGATTGTGGAGTGTGCCACAAATCCTCTACAGCCCACCTCCACTGGGTAAACCTGGACTCTCCATCCTCGCTGTTCTGCTTCAGCAGCTAGTTGAGTGTACTGAAGTTTATTCCTTTCGTACGCCTCATCCACAGCATCCTCCCATGGCACTGTTAACTCTACCAGGTGAACAAGGCGTGCTGATCCAGACCACAATACAATATCAGGTTAAAGGTTAGTGGTGGCAATCTCAGGTGGGAAAATCTACCAGCATTTTCCAGTTTCTAGCAGCTTCCAGTTGTCCTAGACGAGTTTTGGTTTTAATACCTTTTCTTGGAGGTTGCTCCCCTGGATGGAGGAATGTTGTTCTTCGTGTGTCATAGATTGCTGGCATCGGTGGCAACGTGTTGGTCATGCTGCGCTTGTCTTCCAATGCTAAGGCCAAACTTTGCAGCACCTGGTCATGGCGCCAAGTAAACCATCCACCTTACATCCTGTCAAAATGTGTCTTAATGTAGCTGCCGATGAACATAAAGGACACCACGGATCCTCTTCTACCCATAGATTAAGGTTCTGTGGTGATGGGAGAACATCATATGTTGACCTGATGAGGAAACTGATCCTGCTGTGTTCCATTGTCCATAGATCTCGCCAGCTGATCTTGCATTGTTCCACACTCTCCCATCTCATCCATTCTCCTTGCTTGGCCTGAGAAACTGTCTTTACGCACCTCATCCTATCCTCCTGCTTTTGCACCTCGTTGACTACCAGCTTCTTCCGTTGAGATGGAGCTGCTTTGTGCCATGTAGGAGGAGCTGAACTGAGACCAAGGCATCCTCTTCCATGCTGTACTTGCCCCATGATATTATTATTATTATTATTATTATTATTATTATTATTATTATTATTATTATTATTATTATTATTATTATTTATTTCTTAGCAGACGCCCTTATCCAAGGCGACTTACAGTCGTAAACAAAAATACATTTCAAGAATCACAGTACAAGTAATAATACAATTAATACAATGATACGAATGGCAGCCTTTGCATCTTCCACAGTGTAGGGACTATTGTAGACAGTTCATATTTTTAAAACAATAAACACATATTAGTATAATGTACAAACCCATTTTCAATATTGCTCTCTGAAATCGATGGCGGATTTACACGTTACAACAAGCCAAAAATAGACCACATTCCAGACTGTTCAAAGTTCATAAATCGTGTTTGTTCAACATCAGTGAATGACTCAATACTGGGAATCTCTTCTTAGAAACTTAAATATACGTTTGAAAATCACACAAAACAGTTGCACAATTAATATCACATTAAAAGCATTACAATGAGAACTAAGGTTTTAAACAACAACTTACCAAAGGAATATTAGTACATACTGACAATACAACAAGGGATCGCACAATACCTGGATAGATATTTAAGAGTATTGTTACCTAGCCTGGACAGCAGTCAAGTTTCAGCGTTCTGTTATCTTGTGTTTCTCCGAGAGTCAGGGCCCTTGACCTTGATGGATGAATACTGAGAGCCGAGTGCTCCAGGTACAGTCTTGTAGTTTCTTTGAATCTGAGCGAGCAGGGATCAGCAGCGAGCAGCAGTCAGGAGATCAGAGGGGTAAGGAGATAAGAAGGGCAAAGAGCTAATGTTTACAGTCAGCTTTTATACTTTTCAAACAAAGAGATTGTTTGAATTTCCCGCCGCATGTTCTGATTGGATAGTTTGTGTCTGAATGGACTTACCACCTTGATTGATCGCCCTCTCTTCCTCTTGTCTGATTAGTTCATTATCATAATCTGGAAAGGGGAAACTTTTAAAACGTGCATAACTTTTGCACAATGTTAAACCCCCTGCTTTGTATTAAACCCCCTTTCTCTCACTAGACTTGGTAATTCAATCGCAGAGACGGGTTTGATTATCCTTTTGTTTCCTGAGTGCCTGATGTATTTGAGGTGTTAGATCAATCATTATCTCTAGGCAAAGCTAGACAAATTAGGTTAGTTCAATTTAGTTCTGTTAAAAGATATAATATCTATGGCATTTGCAATATATTTGTGATGACAAAGTCTATATGACCTACAACTGCTTCCTTTGCCGTCCACTTTCTTCCAGTTTTCAACACAGGTGCTGTTCCCTTACACATTCATCGTGTGACTCTACCAATGTCATTTCCTATCGAACCTTGGTGCACTTAAACTCCTCTATTAGAGCTGAGACTGGCAGCTGTAGTAACCCTTTACCATACAGTCCCACTCTGCTGAGGCAGCGTGGAACTCCTAACCATTTCCGGACGTATGAACTGATTAACGCTTCCAGCTTCTCTACTGTTGTCAAGGAAACTACATACACAGTGAGTGGCCACAGAAGTCCTGGCAGTAGACCAAATTGAAAGCACCAGAGTTTAAGTTTGTCCAGTAAAGTGCTGCTGTCTATGCTCTTCAACCCCTGTACTGCTTATTGTCTCACTTCTCCCACACAAACTGTGTCCTTTAGGTCCGCATCATACCATCTCCCAAGACTTTTCACAGGCTTCTCAGGCACTGTTGGTATTGCCTCACTGTTAATGTAGAACCTCTTATCCACTACTTTACTTTTAATTATAGAGATGCCCATTCAATGTTATCGATTAGTTTGCCCAATAACCGCTTAGTGCAGGCTATTGTTGCAGTCATGATTGTCATGTCATTCATGTATGCTCTAATTGGTGGCAGTCGCATTCCAGAAGCCAAGCGTTCTCCTCCCACTACCCATTTTGACGCCCTAATAATTACTTCCATTGCCATGGTAAAAGCCAGTGCAGAAATCATGCATCCTGCCATTATTCCAGTTTCAAGACATTGCCATGTAGTGGTGAATTCTGAAGTTGAAAAACAAAATTGCAAATCTCCGAAGTAGGCTTTCACTAAGTTTCTTATTGTCTTCGGTACACTGAAAAAATCAAATGCTGCCCAAAGAAGCTCATGTGGTACTGAACCATATGCATTAGCTAAATCCAGGAATGTCACATGGAGCTCCTTCCTCTTCTTTTTAGCTGTTTGAATTTGCTGCCTGATCAAACTGATATGCTCTAAGCATCCTGGGAAACCTGGAATACCGGCTTTCTGTACTGAAGTGTCAATGAAGCCGTTTTTCAGTAGGTAAGCTGACAATCTCTGGGTTACAATGCTGAAGAAAATCTTGCCTTCCACGTTTAACAGGGACATAGGGCGAAACTGAATGATGCTTGTAGAATCTTTTTCTTTGGGTATAAAGACCCCACCTGCTTGGTGCCATGCTCTTCGTACAACCTGTTTTTCTCATGCTACTTTCATCAATTTCCACAGGATTCGCAGAACACCAGGGGCACTCTTGTACACTCTGTACAGAACTCCATTAGGCCCAAGAGATGATGATGCCCTTGCCTTTTTCACTTAGGTGTGCAGTCCTCCATTTGGTATTCTGGTGGATTGATAGGTGGGATATCTGAAGGAATCGACATAGGCTCCTGCCTTTTTGAATCTGTGTGCGTTTCCTCGAGATATCTCTCCAGCTCAGACTTAGTTGCTTTTAGTGTGCCATTTTCTCCCTGGTGAATAACTTATTTGCAAATTAGAATGTGTCTTTATAAAAGCTGGTTCTCGCAGGCTCCTTCTTTTTGCAGTGTTTCCTAGGCGCTCAGTGTTGAAGTTTATCTTTTGTGACCTTTTGTAATAGATTGAGTGCCTCCTTCTGACTTTGTTCTGCTCTCCTCCATTGCTTCCTCAGCTGCCCCCTTTCTCTAACTAAGCGCTCTATCTCCTGCTGCCGTCTAGACTTTACAGGAATAGTTTATACTTTTTCCTTTCTTTTTTCAACTCCAAACCTCTCGCTTCCATATGCATAGATGGTATCCCCAAATTTATCCAGCTTATTTTCCACTGTTCCACCTAACCTTTCCAACGCAAAGCAGAGATCTGTGTTTACTGTGTCCCACGCTGTTTTCTCAGAAGCTCTTGGCTATTTAACTCCAGGCTTGTGCCCATTGGGGTTCTTTTCTCTCTTACGCTGGTTCATCTGACCGGGTTCACAAGGATCATTAGGTTCATCCCTAGTTGTGTTTATGCAAGTCTTCCTCTCATCTGTGACAGGGGTGCTGATATCCTGCAAAATGTTATTCTCCCTTGACGAATCTTCAAATCCCTAACTGTTGTCACTTTGCTTCAGCCACAGACACAAACTTGGAGCTCCATGTCTTTGCTAACTGCAGATCTTGAGCTAGTCCTTTGCAAAGTACTCTCCAGTCTCATATCCGTTTCCTTTCCTAAGTCGCTAACCATCTTGTCAAACCTTGAGTCATCTTCCGCCCCCGCTCTGGCAGACTCGAGGGGTATTTTTCTCTTTAATTTCTTAGAAGCCTTGGGCGGGTGTCTCCAGCATCCTGTTCCATTTGAAAACACAGAGCTGGATACTGCCAGCTAGGGTGGCTAACCCCTGCCAGCCCCAATGGGGTATATTTCCTCCTGTCAGCTATCTCTCCAGGCTATCACAAGGTCTTTACCTTGTTGCCAGCTGCACTGTTTACAGCAACCACTGGACGTATCCAGATCTTCATGATTTCCATCACATGAGAGTAGATGTTTAAACTTCATGCTGATATTGGACAGCACTTGCCAAGATAAGCACCAACTAAGACATGGCTTCTTTTACAGTAAACTAATGTGATCCTTCTGTGTTTCCTTCCATCTGACGATGTAGCTATCCTTCTGCCTGGTGTTGATGGCTGAAGTGTAATGCTGGCTCCAGGGAGCAGCCCATTTTGCCTCCTTGGCGCATTGGCACACACAACGGCTGCAATGCTGGCTAAGTAATACTGTTCGGAGTTACTTTGTCACATACAGTACTAGTGGAGAATATCTTAAGATATGTTGTCTAATGCCTTGTTTTATTGCAACGCTGTTTTAGTGTAATATTGACTGTGCAATTATATGTGTTGCTATTCTGTATTATTGCTTGTTTTTGTTGATTTTCTGAATTTATTAGATTGAATGCATGTTTAATAAATTCAATAATTTTAAATAGATTCCTAGTAAATCATTTGCCTGTGTAACAAACTTGATTTATGAACTAAATTAAATAGAGTGGTCCATTTTAATTTGTTGTAACGTGTAAAACTGCTGTGGTTTTCAGAGAGTGATGGTGAGAATGGGTTTATACATTATAATACATTAATAATTACTGCAACAATATTACCCACAGTGTGCAACAACAATTGCCTTAGAAATATAGATTGAGATTGAAATATTCAGAAAACTTAGACTGTTTTTAATGACTCTGTTTGGGAAAAATAAGAATAAACTAATAAACCCTTTGGTATTATTTCCATTTCTAAATAAAATGCTTTTATCAGCATTTTGCTAGAAAACATGCAGGTGTTCTGCTTTCCATTGGACTGCTTAGTTTCCAGTGAATATTTGTTGTTGGTGTTTTGATGATCTTAATGAATATAGTATTTATATAACATCATGGCACCACAGGATTGTATCCCAGCTCATTTCCAAGGGGCTACTGAAAAAGCAGGCTAAAAGTTTACAATCCTGCATACCGTTTTTGCATAATCACTGCTGGACTACTGTCTACTACAAATATTGCAAGAGTAATTTTGCAGCAGTGCTTGAATAGGTTTTGAATACATGACAGTAACAGAAATGCCTTGTTAATCCTACTATTACTGTATAACATTGTTCACGACAGCCTTACAAAATACATATGACACAGTTATTAAATGACCGATAAAGCGATTTAAAAGCTAAATGTAAGGTTTCAGGGAATGAATTACTTCTTATACCTTTCAGCAGTTCCAGTAATGTCTGTGTGTATATTCTTGACTTAATCATAAAAAAATGCCAGTGATATTAAAGAGACCAAGCCTCAATAACAACAACAAGTAGTTGACTTTCCTGAATCTGTAAATCCTACCTGCTCCACTGCATTAACCAGTGGAAAGATTGTATGACCTCTTCCTCTGAATGGCTGTCATCACGCTCATCACGACGTGTTGTTTCTGCACCGTTATGTCACCTAGTGCCGTTTCCTTACCAACCATCATCCTGCCGGAACCCAACTTCCTGCACTTGCACAAGCAGCAGAATAACAACAACAACAAAAATCATTTGCCTTTCATTCATGTTTCCAGAAGTCTCGTAAGCTTCCTTTAGTAACATCTGCGGGGTTAGCGTGTTTAGTAACATGTTACATTTTTAGCAGCTTTCTAGTTTATAGTAATTATTTATAAATAGAAAGTTAATAAAATAATAGAAAGTATGTTGCTACCAGGCTGAATACACACCTATGCAAAACTATGCTATAAATAAGACTCACCAAATGTTAATCTAAAGACTTACAATAAAAATACACTTATGGGCTAAATTTGATTTTGTGTCAGTTTCAGAGAGAAGGTAGAAACAGCAACATTGGTATTCATATACACCTGATGGATGTTAATGAAAAAGATATAAAAAAAAAAAAAATCCAGCCAGTATTATACAAATATTGATGGATTTAAGATTGAAAAAGTGTCAAAAAATGCCCAAAGCCACAGACTTTCAACCCAAGGGAACAGTTTTACACTATCTCCAGTTTCCAGTTAATATTGGTTTAATTTAACTATTCTTAAAATGTCTTCATCCACAGAAATATGTGATGCTGTGGTTGGTCTGTCATTATGTTTATTGTTGAATAGTGTCATAGGGCACTATTGACCGCTTGAATATAGTTACCTCTTTGCTTGCCAGCTGACATGAGGCACTTGTTATTAGATTCAACCTAGAGAGGAAATATTTAAATTTGAACAACAGGTTTGGTGAGGTCATATAATACATGATGTGGCCAGCACTGCCACCAGACTACTAACTGCAGGGCTCGTGGAGTGAATGAAGAGATTACACTCTTCCATGGGCAGGTGGAAGTGCAGGTGGTAGTGCGATTGCAGTTGACTTTTATACTACAGTATAAACTATTCATGCACAGTATTCCCTTTCTTGTCATTGTCATAGTACCATAATAGCTGTATATTAACAATAAGTCAAGTTTTTGAGTGTGTAGATAAGCTGGTATTTTTGTAACTGGACCCAGTTCCTTATACCAATCACAAAATAAAAGGTCTGACGAGCAGCACAAAACAAATGATAAGCATGGCCATGCTTTGAGAGCTGTTATTGTTTCATTATTTCTTTCCTATTGAATGGAAATTAATTTGTTATTTAAGTGAATTGATATTGTTACATTTATTTTTAAAAGTGTGGCTAGATTATTTTACCAGGAAAACCTCATTCAAATGAAACCTTTCATTACTAGTGTGTCATGAATTTTAGGGACTGTCCCATTCACAAGGCATGTTAACATTGCAGAAAGCCTATGTTGTCGCTGTGAGCCCTGTTTAAAAAATGCATGTGTAAGAGATTATGGCTATAGTGTTTATGGCTATAAGTACAAGTAGGTTTTAACTTGCTATTGCAGTACCACACTAAACAGTGCTAATTCTGAGAAACCAAAAATAATTATTTGTTGACCATTAATAAGATATGAATGATATTATAAACCAAAAACAATTCTTTGTGTTGCAACACTGTATAGTGTTAAAATCTTTTTTAGGTTGTCTTTTGGACAGGTAGTATAGTTTTAGTTTCAGAGATCTGTGGGATAATACCACTCCATTTGGAACTAAGATGGGCTGTGAGTACAATCTGCAGTCTGTTAGATGTTCTGTTGCGATGGGGGAATGGTCCCTGGAGCACCTGCATATTGAGCAAGTTCAGGGAGGCTTCTTCTATGTTGAGCAGTCTGAATAAAGGGGCCACAGGGGCCTAAAATGGAGCTGACGCCCAACATGTTAAATGTCCATTTCTAGAGAATTTACATTTTGTCAAACTTATAATAAAGTATCAACAAAAAATGATTATAATAATATAAAATCCATCATAGTGGGACTTACCAGTTATAGTTTAATCAGAAGTGTTGTCTGCTGAACAGAACAGTGCCTACTGTATTTGCCTAGGTTAACAGAACTTCAACATACTTTTCTAGATCAGATTACTGTTGATATTTTATATATTGTGTTATGAAAGTTACAAAAAATGTAATAAAAAATACTAAAATAATTTAAAAAAAAAAAAATACCACCATCATCATGGGTGCACTGTGGTCTTTGGTTTCCTCTGACCAGATTTGATTCTAGACTAGATTGTATTTAACTTAAGTAATTCACAAAATAATGAAATGGGTTTCAGCATGTCCTGAGGAAACTGTTGAATTATAGCTCATGGAACATGTGCTGTGAAAATAGAAGCAGGAATATTTTCAGTTTGAGTTTAAGGGTACAAGTAATTTTTTGTGGGCTTTCTTCCTGTGCATCTGTGACTTGTTTCCTGTTTCTTCAGTCCAGAAGTTTTATTTTCCCCCCAAATTGAAGGTACTTTTTATACTTTTTTTTGTATTGAACAGCTGAGCAGAGCCAATTATCAAGGTTTTCTTTGTATGCAGTTTTTAGATGGCTTTACTGTCCCCCAGGGTGTTGTCTTCACTTGTTTAGCTTCTAAATGTGTTCTATCAATTCTGGAATTCCCAATAGAGGTGTAACCTGACTAGCTCTTCCAAGACCACAAATAAGGAGAATTCAACCTTACTTTACTATGCAAAATGTGAATAACCTATATATATATATATATATATATATATATATATATATATATATATATATATATATATATATATAAAGTATTGCAAGATTCATCTAGAATTCCAGTGACTTGGCAAATACCTCTTACATGTACAAAAGGGCCAAGGTAAAACAAAAAAAAATTCAGATGTATAAATAATAAACAAGACGCAACTCCTTGGCCGCTTGATTTACATCACATCTTTATATGGCTTCCCCTTGGCATTTTTCAACATATGCCATCTTATTACAGCAGGCACGTTTTTCTTCTAACTTGTGCATTTTTAATAATTACAGTGGCTCTCAAAAGTATTCACCCCACTTGGACTTTTCCACATTTTATTGTGTTACAACATGGAATCAAAATGGATTTAATTAGGAGTTTTTGCCACTGATCAACACAAAAGAAGTCCATAATGTCAAAGTGAAAAATAAAATCTACAAATTGTTCTAAATTAATTACAAATACAAAACAGAAAATAATTGATTGCATAAGTATTCACCCCCTTAAGTCAATATTTGGTAGAGGCACCTTTGGCAGCAATTACAGCCATAAGTCTATTTGGATAAGTCTCTACCAGCTTTGCACATCTGGACACTGCAATTTTTGCCCATTCTTCTTTGCAAATTTGCTCAAGCTCCGTCAAGTTGGATGGGCACCTTTGGTGAACAGCAATTTTCAACTCTTTCCACATATTCTCAATTGGATTGAGGTCCGGGCTTTGACTGGGCCACTCCAGGACATTGACCTTTTTGTTTTTAAGCCACTCCAGTCTGGCATTGGCTTAATGTTTGGGGTCATTGTCCTGCTGGAAGATGAATCTTCTCCCAAGTCCCAGGTCTCTTGCAGACTTCAGCAGGTTTTCCTCCAGGATTTATCTGTACTTTACTGCATCCATTTTGCCCTCTATGTTCACGAACTTTCCAGGCCCTGACGCAGAGAAGCATCCACATAGCATGATGCTGCCACCACCATGCTTCACGGTAGGGATGGTATTCTCAGGGTGATGTGCGGTGTTAGGCTTGTGCCAAACATAGCGTTTAGCATTGAGGCCAAAAAGCTCTATTTTGGTCTCATCAGACCTTAGAATCTTCTTCCACTTGGTCTCAGAGTCTCCCACATGCCTTCTGGCAAACTCTAGCCGAGATTTGATGTGAGTTCTTTTCAACAATGTCTTTCTTTTTGCCACTCTCCCATAAAGGCCAGTTTTGTGAAGCACCCGGGCTATTGCTGTCATATGTAGTGTCTCCCAGCTCAGCTGTGGAAGACTGTAACTCCTGTAGAGTTGCCATAGGCCTCTTGGTGGCCTCCCTGACTAGTGCCCTTATACTCAGTTTTTGAGGACGGCCTGTTCTAGACAGATTCACAGTTGTGCCATATTCTCTCCATTTCTTAATAATGGACTTTACTGTGCTACGGGGGATATTCAATGCCTTGGAAATGTTCTTATATCCTACCCGATTGGTGCTTTTGAAGAACCTTATTCCGGATTTGCTTTGAATGTTCCTTCGTCTTCATGATGTAGTTTTTGTTAGGGAATGTACTAACCAACTGTGGGACCTCCCAGAGACAGGTGTATTTAACCTGAAATCATGTGAGACACCTTAATTGCACACAGGTGGACTCCATTCAACTAATTATGTGACTTCTAAAGACAACTGGTTGCACCAGAGCTTATTTAGGTGTGTCATAGCAAAGGGGGTGAATACTTATGCAATCAATGCAATCAATCAGTTTTATATTTGTAATTAATTTAGAACAATTTGTAGATTTTATTTTTCACATTGACATTATGGACATTTTTTTGTGTTGATCAGTGGCAAAAACTCCTAATTAAATCCATTTTGATTCCATGTTGTAACACAATAAAATGTGGAAAAGTCCAAGGGGGGTGAATACTTTTGAGAGCCACTGTACAATTGGAATAATAGGGTTTCCTCCACTTTTTCATGTTTCACAAAAAACATTGATGTAACGGCTTACCTTTTGTACCAAAAAAGGTACCGGAGTGCTTTCGTTTCCAGGATGTATTTTGCATAGCAAATTTCTAATTAATTATTTGGTAACACCGTGTAACAAATTTTTTTTTTTTTTTTTGGTTCCTGGGTAGTAAGTGTTATTTCCTAATTGCTTATGCCTCAAAAGTATAGAAAATGGCTATTATTCCCCACAAACTTTGCTTTTGTGACCAGGACAATGATATTTTGAAATTTACCTATTTTCCAGAACATTTCCAGATAGATTCAGTGCTGAGTAAACTTTGAGTAACTTCTAGAACTTTCCAGTAATATAAATAGTAGTATAAATACAGGGGCCTTAAGCCCACCAGTTCAGTTTAGTTCCAGCTGCCTAAGTGGATATATATCTGCATTTTTCTGAGATGGCATCAAGAGGCTGCAAGCATCCGGCAGACGCATTTTGCTATGTCTGCGGCCAATTTATCAAGACAAGAGCGAAAAAGTACTCCGTGGAAGCATCTACTAAGATGTGTGAGGCCTACAAGGTATATTTCGGCATGCCTGTCGGGGATCAAGACAAACCCTGGGCACCTCATTTCACCTGCGAGCACTGCAAAAAAACTCTGGAAGGTAAGATGGACAATTGTTGCTCGGAATTTTATGTTATAAAATTTGTTAAAATTTTTAAAATTGTAAAAGTTTTTAATTTTAAAATGTTTTACAATTTTCAGTGTTATTGATAAAATATATCATATATGAAAAATGTTGCGAGAATCTCTTACACATTAGTCATGGGTGAAATAAATGTATTTTTGTAGGATGGTACAGAGGGGAAAAGAGAGCCATGAAGTTCGCTATCCCAAGAATTTGACGGCAACTGCTACTTCTGCATGGTGGACCCTTCCAAACGTCGGACTGGCAAGAGATCTTGGTCTCACCAAGTCCAATGCCGAGCTTTTGACGTCTAGGCTCAAGCAGTGGAACTTGTTGGATGAAAGTGTGCAAGTCGCAGATCAGAGGAAGCGTCACCAACCTTTTTCCAGCTTCTTCAGCCGTCAAGATGGGCTCTGCTTCTGCCACAATGTGACCAGTCTGTTCGAGGCAATCGGAATCGCCTGTAACCAGAATGAGTGGCGCCTCTTCATTGACAGCTCATCCAGGAGCCTCAAAGCCGTGCTACTCCATAATGGTAACAAGTACCCGTCTCTTCCCCTGGCTCACTCGGTGCATCTCAAAAAGGATTACAACAGCATCAAGACCTTGCTGGACGCCTTGAAGTATGATGAGTACGGCTGGGAGGTCATAGGAGACTTCAAAATGGTGGCATTCCTGATGGGTCTCCAAGGCGGTTTTACCAAGTTTCCCTGCTATCTTTGCCTTTGGGACAGCAGGGACACCAAGGCGCACTACCACAGGCGGGACTGGCCACAGCGGACCGAGTTCTCTGTGGGGAGGAACAACGTCAAGTGGGAGCCACTGGTGGACCCCCGGAAGGTGCTGATGCCACCACTGCACATCAAATTGGGCCTTATGAAACAATTTGTCAGAGCTCTAGATAAGGAGTCGGCAGCCTTCAAGTACCTTCAAGACTTACTTCTTCCCTAAGCTGTCTGAGGCAAAGGTCAAAGCCGGTGTCTTCGTCGGACCATAGATAAAGAAGATCCTGGAGTGCAATGAATTCCCCAAGAAGCTCACTAGTAAGGAGAAAGCGGCTTGGAACAGCTTTGTCGCAGTGGTTCGGGGCATCTTGGGTAATCACAAGGCCGAAAACTATGTGGAGCTGGTTGAGACTCTGGTGAAGAACTACGGCACAATAGGCTGTAGGATGTCCCTCAAAGTCCATATCCTTGATGCTCATCTTGATAAATTCAAGGAGAACATGGGAGCATACTCGGAGGAGCAAGGCGAGCGCTTCCACCAGGATATACTGGACTTTGAACGCCGCTACCAAGGACAGTATAACGAGAACATGATGGGAGACTACATTTGGGGGCTGATTCGTGAAAGTGATTTACAGTATAATCGTAAATCTCGAAAAACTACTCACTTCTAAATCTTTTGTAGTCATTTTTGTATTACTTTAGTATAAATACATGTTAATTTGGATTCATATGTTGTTTTTTTCTGACTTTATGTGAACGAAAAGACACAAATTCGCCCGTTTTCTCATTGGAAATAGGTAAATTTCAAAATATCACTGTCCTGGTCACAAAAGCAAAGTTTGTGGGGAATAATAGCATTTTCTATACTTTTGAGGCATAAGCAATTAGGAAATAACACTTACTACCCAGGAACAAAAATTGTGTTACATAGTGTAATGCAACTGGGTATTGGGTTATCAATACTGTGTATCAATATTGAATTATTACTGTGTTTGGTAAACAATGTTAACCCCAAAACCTTACCACTGTAGAAGTAACCATGCAATTGCTACAATACACTTGTGAGTTCATTATCAGTGTAGACAGGATAAAGCCACATGTGTATACTTTGTGTGCCTTATACTGTAGGTACAATTCTTCAATGAAGCTCAACACAGGGGCTCGTGTCCCACCTGTAGTGATCTAGTCGTCCTTCTGATTTGGTATTAAACAATGAGCCATCTAGAAGAATTGTATTCATAAGGAGGGTAATAACATTATTAATGCTTAATCCAATTTTCATGCATTCAGCATTGTTTACCTCCATGCTGTTTCTATGAAGTCAGCTTATAAAATTTTCTGAAAGGATATTTATTACAGAATGTGGGCAATTTTGGGCACAGAAAATGCAAGCTCCAAATGTAATTAATAAAATATATAAACAACTGTGTCAGTACACTCACCATTGCACTTGCCAAAATGTGTTTTTTTTTATTACCTTATTACTAATCAGTTATCAAGAAAAAATGCATGATCTAAAATGCATTGGGAGCCAAGGTAGATGCTATGTTCCCTGTTTTTCACAACTTTCATCATAATAATGGTATGCCTATGTGGAGTTATGTCAGAAATCACCTTCTATTGTTCAGGATTTAAAAACCACCTGTTTCCAAAGTATGCTACACATTCTGGTTCTAAAACCCCACATTACAGTACTGGGTATAGGCAACATTAAACATGCTGAGTTATGGGAGTTACACATGGATTTTATGCCATTTAGCTCAAAATCTACCCTGGGTCTGGTGCATACTCTGGTCAAGGAGATCGGTTTTCTGCAGCTGTTTTCTTCAAATGTAGTGGGAGGCAAAAGCATTTCCAGTTAGCCCCAGTTTCAAATTAGTTTCAGTAAAACTAAGAGCTCACTGCTCTGCTGCTTGCTCTGTTTACAAACTTACAGTGAAACACATACCCATTCACAGAAATAGTCTTCCTCTACCTCTTGCCACAGGGTCTTTCCCTTCCTCTGAGGCAGCGGCAGCAACAGATGATTAGTGAAGACTGACACGTGGGTTTTTACCTGAATCTTGTGTTTTCCAACAACGCCGTAGCACATGCCAGGAAGCTGTGTGGGTAGCCCACCCTATCTCTCAGTGAGGTTATTTCAGTTTACTGTAAAGTAAACCATTATTGGGCGCTATCAAAACCAACCCTGCGTGAGTTATTACAGGATATTACGTGCTTAAGACAAAGGGGAAGATTTGTGTTAGCGTGTATTACATATTAGCATGGAGGCTAGCAAACATATCAATTCAAGAGAACATATTTTGGATTTCTAAAATGCTATGAAAAGCAAAATAACTGGATGTTTAAATGCTGTTTTCTTCTCTGCTTCATTACCAATATTTTTTTATATAGATGGAATCCAACCATATGGGAGCAATGAAGTGAGACACTGCAGTAGATTCGAATTCATAAAAGGTGTACTGTGTAATTGCTTTTTATTTATTGTAATTGGTTAAGACTGACAATCTTATTTGAAAAAAACAGTATTGCAGCTTGCAAAGCTCTAATATATATATATATATATATATATATATATATATATATATATATAATCTGTTGGTGACATCCCCAAACCATAGATTTCATTTAGCTGCTTACAATCTATTGCATTATTTGTGACACTAATATTATACATTAGTTCCTTATAAAGTACATGGCATAGGAAACATCTGCAACTTATGTTCTGTAACTACTAATATCAGTAGTGATCAAGCTCATTAAACGTGTCAAGAATCTTTACAGTATACTACTGATTAATAAAAAAATGTAATTCGCTGAATTGCATATATAATATAAACCAACAAGGAGTTAGACCTGGATTGAACCCAAAACACAGCCACTGTGACACTACAGACATGATATTAAATGGCACTACTGCGTCTCTGTGGATACTGTGACAGGGTCAATTTAATTTAACACCGACGTTAACAGAAAATTCAGTGGGAAGCTTTTCTCATTCCTGTGGAAACACATACTGTATAAGTCTTCAAACAAAAGACATTTAATCAAAATGAAATATGTAATAAAAATAAAAACATAAAAAAAAAACATAAAAGTGTTAGGGTATTGTACCCAATAATGGCTTTTCTTCCAGCTGAAGAAAAAAAAAGTTCTGTTCTAGCTTGAGAAGGTGGGATAACAAATAAATATTGCAGTTTCTGCAAAATTACGCAGTCATTCGTTTGATAGAAATACAAAATTGCCTGCAAGTCAATTGTTTTGTCAGTTTTCAGTTTCCCTCTAACATGTAGATAGTTCCTCTTTCCGTGGTTTTTGTGAAGGTAAATTCATTTGTCACGTATCTTCTTTTTGTGTTCTCTGTCCTCTCAGATACTGCATACTAAGTGACATTACCTTCCATGGGTGATTCAGTTATCCAAATGAATATTACATAATCTAAAATGTATCTTCATTCTTGGATGGAGGGGTGCAGAATAGCCCTTTGGTAGTCCTCAGGAGCAGGGACGTGTTCGGGTAAATCGTATCCTCTAATGACAGGACCAGTGCTATGTTGCTGAGCAATGTAATACAGTTGTTTTGCAAACATGGGTTCAACCTAGTAGAAACAAAAAAAAAGTACATTTAAATTCATGTTTTAGGTAAATTGTTTGTTGCTTATTTCCACTACTGGATAAGCCAGTTATTTAAAATCACAGTTCATCATTGAGGCCCCAATGTGACCAGCAGACATGAAAATCAAACGTAACGCAATACAGAACATTGTAGTATGTTGCAATTATTTTTTTATTCTTCTTTTTTTAATAATACAACAGTATATGAATTACAGTCTAAAAAGTGCCTATTCGGTTTTAGGGACAGCAGGGTGGAGTAGTGGTTAGGGCTCTGGACTCTGGACTCTTGACCGGAGGGTCGCGGGTTCAATCCCAGGAGGGGGACACTGCTGCTGTACCCTTGAGCAAGGTACTTTACCTAGATTGCTCCAGTAAAAACCCAACTGTATAAATGGGTAATTGTATGTAAAAATAATGTGATATCTTGTAACAATTATAAGTCGCCCTGGATAAGGGCGTTGGCTAAGAAATAAATAATAATAATAGTAGTATTTTTTTGTATTGATTATATTTCCCAGTTATTCACATGTTTTACTGAATATACTGTCACTAAGTACAACCATTAGTTAGACCTCTGAGCAAGTCAGGGTACTATTGTATTAGTAAATCTGTGTATCTCATTTTTTGAACAGTTTGCTCCTGATTGTTCAAGGTGATTTAATGGTGAACAAAAAGATCTCACCTAATTAAACTCCCACTTTTCCTCCAAGGGATATAACCAGTGTTTTTGCTTTGTTCTATGGTCCTACCATTGATATGTCAAAATATCCAAAACATATCATTACTATTGCTGTGCTTACTGCATTGCCATACCATTGAAGATCATTTAATAGATGTGAACAAGCTATGCGTTAAAGTAAGTTTAGATGTAACCTACATGAGCTGTGATCAGCTTCCTCTGCCTCTGTGGATCAGGAAACTCATCACCGAAACACAAGACGATCTGGAACCGTGGCATCGAGCGTCCATGATGGACATAGCCTTGCAGTTCTGAAGGAACAATAGGAAAAGTAAAACAGTAAAATACTGGAGATATTCTAGGGGTTACTTATTGTCAACCGGGGAATGGTGCTGATAAAGTTGAGATTGTATCTGGGCTGGGGAATTCAGCTAGAATCTTAGTTAGGAACATATTACAGTATGGCCATTTAGGTTTTCTTGCATATAAATGTAGATGGTGTTTCTAAGTGTTTATGTATCTTAGCCAATGAACATGTCTTTTGTTTCATTATCCAATTACAAGTTTTCATCTGACAATGTTTCACTTTGGATCAAAAGGGGTATTACTGAAATGCCAACTGGCCTGTCATATTTAATATGTACTTGTGTACAATGTTAAGTTATGGTGGTGTATGGTATAATATAGTCAAGAGAGTCATATGGTGCAGTTTAAATTGCCACCAGAGGACATGTTTTGCCACTGCAATGCTCAATAACTGCTACATTTGTGTGGTTGGAAGCTTGATGAAATGACAGCTGACAATCCCTTTCACTCCTAGGTTACTGGATTGACTCCAGTTTAAGACTACTGGCTCTTGGAGGCCTAATTAAAAATAATGGTTTCAGTCCAGTTCCTAGTTTAAAACTGTCCAGTATAAATAAATAAAAAAGCTATAACCTCTGACACTCTCAAATTTAAAGGCCAATAATTGAATTGCCCTGGAGGCTGAATTATCCTCACACCTCCTTAAAGATTAGTGGTCCCTCCAGGTCACAGTGTGTGGAGGTGCATTGAAGCAGCTGTCTCCATGGTTTCCCACTCAGCAGCTTTAACAAGCCCCAATATTCAGCACAATTTATGAAAAGGACAGCATGTAGGTGATTTGATTTTCAAAAGCATAAGTAAATGAATAGACCCTAGCGTACCTGTCAGAAACTGCTGTGTGTCGAACAGCTTGCAGGTCTGTTCCTTTTCAAGTTTGTTAGGCCTGTCGCTGTATGGTGAAAGAGGTCCTTCCCAATAGATCCGGCTCTGGCACAGTCTTTTGGCATACAGACCATCGGGGGTCATCCACAGCAGCACCCCCCTCTCCAGATGGTTTGGTAGCTTCTCCATGCCTTTCCTCTGCGAAGTTGGAAACGGGTAGGGGAAAATGACCTGGTCCATGGTGCTGTAGCTATAGATTTTGTCATCTATGCTTGGGCTTGAAGATATCCTACAGCCTTCCAGACTTGTTGTTGTCACCTCTCTTACCAGGGATTCTCGGTAGTACAAGCAAATGTTTAGACGGCAATCTAAGAACAAAAGAGCAAAAAAGAGCTTATCTGTATCTGTCTCCAGAATCGGCATCTATTTGCTCCTAAGCAAAAAGTTATTCCACCATGCAGCTTATTTGGATTCAAATTGCCACTTCTAACTAACCTGTCTGCTGTACAGCTGGCCACAGACTGTTCAGTAATATCTCCAGATAAGCCATTTGTTTCTGGGTCAAACCAAGAACCAATCAGTACAGTTAAAACTATTTGTCTATCTGCACTCTACATCCAATTAGCAGGAATAAAATTAATTTAGTATGTCAATGTGTGTAGAAAATTAGTATTGGAACTCCCTTGAAGTCCTTACCACTATTACAACATCCAGTCACCAGCATGGCACTGTAAGCTATGTACAGAATAATTCCCACATAAGTACATTAGTTACCAGTTTCTTTTGACTTAAATCCTATTTTAAAATCAGTATAACATGAATCTAAATGTGGCTGTTAATTCAGATTTGTTATGAGAAACACAATTGGCATTGTGTGCTATGTACTGTATGCATCCTACTTATAAAACAAAATGAATGGATCCTAATAAAATGACTTTAAATGACTTTCCCTTTAATAAAAATGAAAAGAAACAGATTTGTACCAGTAACAATAATCAGCGCTCTACATCGGCTAGATTAGCCACAACATGTGTGGATGCTCCACAAGCGAGTCTTTAAAGTTTTGTAAATAGGGCCTATTATCTAATTTTCTAGGAATTCAGCAAAAGTAATTTGTGTGAGCTTACCTGTGAGTGCAAAAGCTTCTGCAGACCTCATGGCAGAATCTAGTGAAAGACCCTGAGGTTGTGAGTCAGTAGGTGAACAAAAAAATGATCCTGTTAGTTGGTAACCTGCTAACAGAAAAAATTGGAACATTTACAAATAATGCTTCTTTAAATAATTCCATATTATTGTGAAAAGACACTTGTTTGCTGTGTTAACAAGGTTCGCTTCCAGTTCAAATGCAGCTCTCCCATGTGAAGTTTTGAAAGCGCACTTCCTCATTTCACTTCAGCATTGTTCAGGTAAAAGCATGCCATTGGTTGGTTGCATGTCAATAATACAGGAACCAGCTAGTTGGTTAATGACAGGAAATAAGGTGTAGAAGGGGTGGGGGCAATTTGACTGTACAAGTGAAATAACCTAGGAAGTGCAAGACTCCCTGAAAGTAAAGATATTTCCTAAATTAGTATGGTACATGATATTTTTATATGAAAATTCATGTTTGCAATAAAATGTTTCTTTCATCCTGCCTCATGTGACACATCAACATGTAAATTTCACCTTAAAGCTTAAATCACTAACACACCACAGTTGCTATTACATGACTTTTAAAAAGACACTCAATTTAAATAGTGATGTACCTTGTTTTTCTTTTAGATTTCATGATGATATTATATAGAGCGGTGAATGAATCATACTCTATTAAATATAACCTCCAACAGTGATAACATGAAGTAAAGGAAATTTGACTTGTGCTTAAAACTAAAATATCATGCAAAAAGTCCCTTTTTAAAAAGGTTTACATCTTGGCAGTCCCTGGCACACATGAGTCATCTATAGGGTTACCACCTGCATGTTATCAGCACTGGTTCCTGGTTTATTTAGTATATGGACCTAAATAATTAACATACCATCAAGGACAGCAGGTTTACCAAGACTCAGTACTGTACTTTCATTATACAGCAGGAAAGGTTACTTAAAGAATTAACCTCAATTTTGGAGAACTAGCGTCAACTAAAAGTATGTCATAAAAAGCCTTCTAGTTAGTACTTGCAAACTTTCTTTTTGTTGCTGCTCACTTGTCCTTGTTCTCTAGGAAAGGTGAGCATTTGAATAGCTTTTTGTTGTCGTTTCAAACTAACTTATCAAATATTCATCGCACACAAATGCTATAAAGAAGGTGTTCAGCAGTTACCATTTTCGCAGGCAGCCCCTTGCCAGGGAAGGTTTCGTGCAGGATATGGGCATGGGCTGTAAGGCATTTCAGAGTGAGGCTGCTCATACTCCCTCCAGGTACGTTCATGAGGCACCACGTAGTTAGATACCTGTACGAGACAGAGTCAAGCTAGCTTAGATCAAGCTACTGCACACAGACGAAGGGGTGGATTCAATCAACACAAATGCTACACTACGACTTGTGCTATTTCCTCATTTTATGGCAATACCCAATCAAGATTACAAGACGTGTACACATGTGTTAATTTCAATTACATGTTAAAAGTATATAGTGCCCCTTACTATTTTGAAATTATTTCTCACATAAGTTATTATCTTATCCACTCATCACAAGAGTAATAAGTTTCAAGAAAGGGGGGAGAGCTTGTGTCTCTATGGCTAAAAATATTGCTATAGATTGTGTTTTATAGTTAGTTAGGGGAATATTAACAAAGACTGTAGACTACATCACAGACTATTTATCAGACTATTTATCATCTTAAATGGTTACACTAGTTTGATAGATACATATAATAAAATAACATATAGCACAGTATTCTGTATGAGCTACTATCCGTAGTACAGCTACAAGGTAGTAGCATCAATAGCTCTACTAAGGTTAGTAGCACATACAGAATACAACACCATATTTAACATGTTTTAATGTTTTTATCTTATTTTGTACCGCCTTAGGCTCTACAAATCTCCTTGTAAGAGCATCAGTGACAACACACAGGGTGACTGGAAAATGAGTAACTGATGGTTCAGTCATTAAAATAAATGTAAATGCTGTGACCTTTAGTATGAAATACTGAAGTCTGACCACTTATCAGATTTTCCTTTCGACAAAATGAAAAATAATGTTGCACAGCAGATGCTGTTAGAATGGTGTGCAGTATATAAGAACATAAGAAAGTTTACAAACGAGAGTAGGCCATTCAGCCCATCTTGCTCGTTTGGTTGTTTGTAGCTTATTGATCCCAGAACCTCATCAAGCAGCTTCTTGAAGGATCCCAGGGTGTCAGCTTCAACAACATTACTGGGGAGTTGGTTCCAGACCCTCACAATTCTCTGTGTAAAAAGGGTGCCTCCTATTTTCTATTCTGAATGCCCCTTTATCTAATCTCTATTTGTGACCCCTGGTCCTTGGTAAGGTTGGTGAGAGAGGTATTACTTTGAAAGTAATACTAGCAGTGTATATTACAGTAGAGGCCATTTCAAGATTAATTAATAGTGTGTAAGGCTTATTATACCTAATCACAGAGCAATACTGCATGTAAAGAATGGGTCTATTATATGGGTAACCACGTCAGTTAAATAACCATTATTAAGAGTAAGTATACCCAAAACAAAATAATTTTTTTATGACCAAATATGCATTGTAATAGTATTTTGATTCAAATGAGTATATTCAACATGAATTTGCCCATGCTTTAAGTACCTGTTCATGATTGCATTTACCACAAGTGTGCAAAGCTACTACTAATAACAAAGCAACAAGCTGGAAAGAAAGCTGTCTACCAATTAACACTCGTGGGTTACCTGAGTTTGCAGGGGCGGATATGAAGGGTGCATAGTGTAGCCAAGCGAGTTCATATGTACCGACTGCTCCTCCATGCTAATTTGTTTGGCTCCTGCTTTGATAATTCAAATAAATGACAATTAATACACTCATAAAAGAGGAGCATTGATTAAAATACAATCTTGCAGTGCTTAAGCATCTCATCATTGTGCACAATCAAGGATGATAATACAGTTTGGAGCTGCACATTGGGTCAGATTTACAAAGTTAAATAGAGCTCATTCATGATTACTATTGGAAAAATGTTGAATTGAGGACTCAAAGCATGGCTAGTTTTGTAGCATTCGCTAATTTTCTTTTTACAAAACATGTACAAATTTCCTTACATCGCAAAACATGTACTTTACTTTAAATAAATTAACACACTATATGCTGCAAAATATCTACATTTAAATGTGTAGTTATGTGTATCAATATAAAATCAAAGTTGTGGTAAAGAATAGTAGAAGTATATTAAAAGCATTATGTATAGTGAAACAGATCAACCCAAAATTGAAACATCTAAAACCACCACAGAATTTTCCACTGAGTTCAAGTTTGCAACAATAATAACAAAAAAAATGACTTGCCTTTCTTTGAACCTTCCGGTATTATTCTATAAACTTTATAAGGATCTGAAATGTCCAACTGACTTCTTTCCACCAGTTCCTCAAAGTCATTGCTCTTGTTCAAGGCACATCGTAACCTTGTTTTCCACGTAGGGGGGTCTTGTTTATCAATCCCCTCCCTGTATTTCCCTTTGAAGAGTGCCCATCCCTAAAACAAAAGGGGTGCCATTTGTTTAACACTGATTCATTATATATTCTGACACTTAGGAATACAAGTTTCATAGGTAACTTCGAAATAACTAAGTTTATTATGGTGTAAAGATATTCTGCTAAAGATACTCAGCAGCTGTGTAAATGTACGTGCTTAATTGTTCATATACTGGTTTACTATTTTGACTACATCATACATTTCAGAAGAAAACAAGACCAAAAAGTAAATTTAAGCTTTAATGTCATGCTATCCACGTTCTGGTTATGCAAACAATTAAAAAATATATTTCTGTAAGCATTCTAATAGGCCCAAGGAGACCCAAGAAAAGAAGCATCAGAAAGCGCAATGCATTCATTTTGATCAGAAAGTGTGCAGTTATAATTCAAATATAGTATGTGCACTTTACATAATAGAGTCACAGGCAACACTGTTAACCATTGTTGAAGAGAACGATCAGACAAAACTGGGCGAAACATAACGATGTTTAGTAGAAGGCAATAATATGATGCTGAAGGCCGGACAGCTACAGCAGAATATTAAAGTAATATTATTATTATTATTATTAGTGCTATTGTTGTTACGTACTTTTTGCAATCAATCGTAAATATATTTAAATAAAAATAACTAAAACAGAACATTCAAGTATTTACAAATAATATACATCTCTAACAAATTAGTTGTATCCTAATATTTGACATTTCAAAGTTCGAGGTCAAAATTCTAAATAAATAACCTACAGTTTCAATAAAACTTTTCGTTAATTAATTAATATAAACTTTAGGTTCATGCCACAGTATTTGCACGACTTGTCAGAAACGTCTATCCACAACAATGTACTGATGTAGCCAGAATATAAAGTTGACAAAAAAGCGCGAAGCGTCTCAGGCTCTACGTTTTCGCTTTGATACAACAGTGATCTGCCGTGGACCAAAAACCAGACCCGATTCTCTCTATTAAAGCTTTAAGTACCTTAAAGAGGGCTGCGTCTTCGTCCCTGTTGTAGTCTTGTTTGCCAGCATGCTTCCATGGAATCCTGAAAATGGTTTTGTCATCACTCTCCCAAACCAATCCTGGGTACTTCCCGCTGTCAATCTGCTCAATCAGCCACTGCCTAAGTTTCCCATTGCCACAACTGACTGACATGCTGCAGTCACTGTCTAAGTTCATCTCTGTCAAAATGCATGCATATTAGAACTTAGAAGGGATACCATGAAATATGTGTAGAAACATGATTCTCTACAGAAATACCTTTTGAGGCAGATTAGGAATGAACATTTGTAAAATAAGCATGCGTTTTTATATACTTAGAAAATTACAAATAAATGTATTTCGGGTTAGTTTATGTAAATTCCTCACTACAGATTACATTATTATTATTATTATTTTTAGCCTGCAAGTAACAATCCAAATAAAAGTACCGCTACAGTATGGTAATGATAGTTATTGTTGCAAAAGCTCCATGCTGCAAAAACACACTTTGAAATTAACCCAGAATTAAAAGCAAATTCTCAAAATATTGAAAAGATCCAGCTGAATGCTTTCCCCTGTATTTCTGAGTGATAAACGCTGTTATTTCTGGAATCCCATTAACTGTACGTCAAGTTTTTTTTTTAATTGCTCAGACTGTTTTCTTACCTCTGCTACGTATGCCCTTTCTGAATTCTGAAATCGATCAGATTTCTTAATCGACACAAAACTAAGAAAAGGGAACTTTATACTTAAATAGGCTCCCGTTTCTAATGGGCGGTGCAGAGGGGCGGGACTTTCTTGAAACGATCGCAGGCAGTTTGCAGAAGTTTGCCTAGGTGCAATAAAATACTCAGTAAACTCATGAGATCTGAACTCTCCGCTAGTTGAATTCTATGAAATTAATCTAGAGCGATAAAAGTCCATTAGCACATAAGGTAACACATAGCATGGGAAATCCCTCACAGTAAACGAATGGCTGGCTAAACATCAACCTGACAAATTATTTAAAATAACTTTTAGGAACTAAAGATATAACTTTGAAATAAGCAAATTGCAAGCTCTGTTCAATTAAGCTTGAAGCAAGTATACCAGCCGCAGTAGCATAGATCCATTTATATCTGCATATTTTATCAGTTACTTCCGTTAAGGTCACATCTATTTTTGAAATTCACACTTTTAATTTTCTATTCAACTGCACGTTATAATAACTAGATGCAGTTACACAGAATCCCAGACGCACCCTGTATAAAGGTGAGCTTATTGACTATGGTGCACCGAGGGTACTTGAAATGTGTTTTAAATAGAAAGTGCACGTGAAGAGATACAATTACGCAGTCATTTATAACAAAAAACAATAAAGTCTTGTTTTCACGTTTGCCATGTGCTATGCGATGGCGTGGAATGTTTTTACTGTATTAAAATGTTTGTCAAGTATATGGTTTGTTGCCACCTTCTGGCAAACCAGAGTAAATAAACGATGAACACACATGTGCCTTGTTAGACAGCACTATAAAGAGCTTCAACTATTCGTTTTTTCCAAATCTTCCTTTAAATGTTCATTGGTCGTTGTTAAGATGTCTCTGCCTTCTAATAAAGAGAACACTACCGATTAAAAGAATGGGTTTAATAGATATGCCACTGCAATAATGAAATGTAATTAAGCGAAAGAGAATCGGGCTCAGTCAAGATATAAAGGTAAACACAAGTGACATTGTTTTGTAATTAACAGCTTTTTCTGAGTTTAATTAGGAAACAGAATCGGCTCAAAATAAGTTTAAAGGGACGTCATGTGATCAAATATAAAACCCGTATAGAATTGCAGTATTGCAGTATTTTGTTACAAGACAAAAAATAACTTCAAGTAGTTACTATAAATGTTTTGCTAAAAAAATACCTTCAGATATAAAGTTTATAATGTCATCTCTTTATAAAAAAAGAAGCTATAAAAGAAGAAATGTGTCTTTTGAAAATACAAGTATGACATAAACATACAGCTAAACATGCAGTTCTGTTTTTGTCAAGCTTATATTTTTCTGTCTGTGGGTAAAACATATGTTTTTGTATTGTGTCTGGAAATATTTATTTTAATACGGTAAGCTAAAGCATAGTTAAGTTACGATTAAAAAAGAACATAAACAGAAATCAAACTACGTGGATTACAGGTAATGGAAGCAGGTGTAACCTGATATATTTACTACAATATAAGAACACTTTCCACCAGCCTACCACAGGAGCGCACTCGGTATTGTTTCACGGTCAGACCAAAATAGGAACATGTTGGTGGGGTATTTTTATTTTTATTTTTTTTAGTCAAGCGGTCAGTCATGTACATACAAAAGGAAATAATATTGATCAGCGGGTTCAGAAGAACATATCAATTCATAATGGATTGGTTTTATTTTCGAAACCTATCTGATGTCACCAGTATTAGTATTGCAGCAGCGCACCAATCGTCGTGGAAGTAGACCATTGTTACGATGTTAATTTCACCTTTTTACAGTTCTGCAATGCGTTAGCATGAACCCATGCTTTAAATGTGATATAAGGAGCACTTTCTAATGGTTTTCAATTGCTTTTTTTATTACTCTTTGGTGACCAAATGCCAACACTTTAATCTTAAATTAAGGTGGGACTGGGACGGGAGGTCAGGGTGTGAGAAATTATTAAAATCCTGGTTGAGTGTCAAATGAAATTGCTACACCGGTATCTCATTTTAGTACAGGCGTGTTTCGAATCAAAATTATTGAGAGCTTACGCTGTAAAACCACAACTTTGCATTTTTTAACGATTCATATGTTCTTCAAATCTTCACTGCACTAATAACCCGGGTTTTCTAAATAATCCGGTTGCAGTTGCCCATGTTATATTTTTCTTTCTGCAAATGTTAGGACCGTAACTGTACGCTACAATAGTTTTCTGAAATTTTCGGTATAACCTAAATAAATAAAGTTTTCAGAAATATCCAGTACATATTTATATCTTTATTATATTTGTATAAAATATTCTATATAACCTACTGTAGTTGGTGTTCATAATATTAAATAATGACTACAGTATTTATTACAGAAATATGTAGAAAGTATTTAAATAGTAATATAATATATAAATCTGATAGAACATGTCAGTGAGCACCTGACTGGAAGTTAGAAAAGATGCCAAATCATGTATCGCTGGAGGGATGACAAGCAAATGTGCCCTATTAAACAGGATGTGCTGTAAAAGGTTGCCAGATTGAGTCATCAGTATAGTATATGAAAGTATTGATTTGGTATATGGTAAGTTAGCTGTGTGTTATCAATTAGAATTTTTCCTTTTCATACTGCCCTGAAAATCTGTTAAATAAATATATAAATGAATAACTGTATATACAAACGTCCTTAAAATGGCAATTTTAGTGTATAAAAAAACTATTTACATTTAAAAAAACAACAACATTGAAATCCTGTACAAATTAATTCACTGTAAATAATTCTCAAATTTAAGCTTTGTGAATAGGGCCTTCAATAGTAACATACAAACATTGATGCAGTCATTTCTTTCAACATTCTACATGTTCCAATGTCAGATGTGCTAAAGAAATCATTAAAAAAAATGACCCTTAGTGCACTTTTTTCTATTTATTACATTTAAAAGCAACTCAACTCAACATTTTTATTCACTTACTCTTGAGGGAACGCTTTCAGAATTGGTTCTTCCTGAAGTCAGTTGCATGATTACTGTTATCCGGGTTCAAATGGGACATGTAAGCAAGGCCGTAGCCAGCTATGAGGCACCGGAGGCACGGGCCTCGTTAAAATCATACTAATAATTATTTATTTAGGCTCTTCACATGTTGCTTTGCCACAAAATAAAATGCATTTCATCCCCCGTTATATGCATACATTAAAAGCCCCGCTGCTATCTATAGACCCTGTGCTCTTCAAAATATTTTACTGTCATTGTAGACTGCAGCGACACCATATGGCTCAGTTCATACCACCATAACTGTTACTAATTAGTTTAATTTAGCGGACCCAGTTTGCAATAGTTTAAGGACCCAGGTTTAGAATACAATTACATAATTTTAGGTAGGGGTTTAGGGGCTTGCCCCCGATAGGCTCTACAACTTACTACACATAAGTGCCTCTGTGATTTTTAATGGCTGGCTATGGACATGGTAAGGCCAGCAGCTTATTAGTTAAAAAGCAGAACATATTGTAGTAATGACAAAGCTTCCAGAAGCAGTTAATTGCAGGGGTAAAGACTAGAAGTCAATAACTCAAGTCAACTACTATCCAGTTTCCTTTTTTTTGTTTTAATCCAGACTACTGGTACTGGTGATAAGGTGAAGTATTGAACATGTTCACATTTTAAAATAAATTAAATGGCTTTTATAATTTTTTCAAATCCAAAATCTATGTTTGTCATCGCATGTGTTCCTTTCAACCCCCTGAATACAAGAACTACACAGGGAAATATAACTGAAGGTAAGTTTTGTAGACTTTCTAAACTTTAAGTCTGCTTGACCCTTTAAATCTTCAGTTTGACTATTAGTACACTTCCATCGTGTGTTGCAAAATTTAGCAGCAACTGTCATATTCTGTCATTTTACTATTTCCAGTGCTACATCTCGCATTTGTTGTCTGAGGTTTTATATAGTTACCGATGTCACCTCTTGCTTCTTAAGCTGCTCAACTCAAAACGGTAGATGCACCCTTCCATCACCCAAAATGTGGGACAAAAAAAAAATATTCCTATACGTGTTCACAGCTGCTGTATACATAGCATCAAAAGATATCAAAAGCAGTGTTTTCATGATTGTAAAAAAAAGTGTGTTGATTTCCTAGTTTTTCAGTGTTTATAGGGGTATGGAACAGAAAATAGTCCTGTTTAGATTTTATACTGTTACTGGTTTTAAATCCTAATAAAGACCACTGTGCAGCACACTACAGTATATATTGCTGTTTATTGAGAACCTAAAGACAACCAAAACATGTTAAAGTAACATGCCTATCCCGCAGCAAAGTTACAGTAGCTTTTTTTTTAATTTCAACTTTAAAAGGGAACAAAAATTACCTTAGTAAAACGTGAAAATCACCCCATGATAAATAAACAACAAACTATATGTTGTAATAATAATTTGTTTTGAAGAATATGTACTGTATATGACTTTTTATCATAAATGAAGATAAAAAGCCCAAGTATGACAAAGTCATATAGGATAAGAATGCATATGTGCGTGGCATGCAACTCTGTAAGGACCTTTTACAAAATTTATTGAGAGACTTTTTCATGTGAGCATTTATTGTGCTTTTAGTCTATCGCTATCTTTTACATATGTCCAGGGAACTGGTTATGTATATTTTTCTTGAGTATAAAGTTCTGCAAACATAATGAGATGTACATCTGTATGTCAAACATACATTCTTACTTTTATCCAGACGACCTCTAATGTCAGTTTGTCCATCGATGTAGTTCAGTGATTGTGTTCAAGATAGAAATAGCATTCATTTTAAGTTTACAGCAGTGGCAGGGATGTTATGAGTAGTGAGTTATATTTCTAAAGACACCTGGCTTTTGTAAAGATGTAAAATAAGCCGTATCTAGCACTCAACAGTGTTTATAAGTTGTCGGTACTACGTGCATGTCCAGCAGTGCAGTCAACAGTAAAAGATCACTAAACCATGTATTAAGAGGATGTTTGTTAACAAGATGACATTTGCAGGGAACTTGTATCCAGCTCAGTTGCTTACTATGAAAAATAATACAGTGATCAACAGGAAAAGAAGAACAGTGTTCAAAGAAAAAAAATGTTAACCTATTCCTAATGAGTGGGAATAGAAACAGTAAAGAACGTTAGGTTATTATCATAACCCTAGTTCCCTTGAAATAGAAATGTAACCATTACCTAATGGGTATTTACCGCCTAAAGATCCAAAACCTGAATAAGATATAACAAAGCTGCTCAGCCGAACCTGTGACACAGTCATGTCTGCCCCCGAGGGTATTAAGGACTGCACGCACAGATCTCAGCGTAATTTTTCCTTCTAGCCTGTTGCAATCATGGATGTAGCGATCTTGAAGGTTAATGGTTACATTTCTATTTCAGGGAACCATGGTTATGATAATAACCTAACGTTCCCTATCAAGTACAAAATGTAACCATTATCATATGTTTCAGTATACCCAAGCCGTCGCAAGGGCAAGATTGCTGCACGACCGGAATGCCACAAGGCTAAGCCGAGTCTGCCTTGTGCGTTACCATTCGGAACCCCAGTAACAAGTAGCTAGGGCTAAAAAATTGAGGGAGAAACTCACTTCTATGCCAATGTTGTAAGGGTCGACTGAGAAGCCACCCTTAACACTCTAGTTCCAAAACCAGGGTTTTCAGGATCCACAACATTAAGTCTGTAGAACCTAGTAAAGGTATGGGGAGTAGCCCACGCCGCTGCATTGCAAATGTCCTTAACAGATGCACCCTGGAATAAAGCCCACGAAGTTGCCATGTCCCTGGTGGGCTGGGCAGTGAGCTTTTGTGGAGGGGGCAAGTTGACCAGCTCATAGGCAGTCCTGACTGTGTCTGCTATCCATTTGGACAGCCTCTGCTTAGACAGGGCTTGACCATGGGACTTGGCCCCTAAAAATTGTTCGGACTGCCTTCAGCTTTTCGTCCTGTCAACAGAATACGCTTGGGCCCACACTGGACAGAGCATATGGAGCTGCTGTTCTCTGTCAGACTGGAAAGGAGGTGGATGGAAAGCCTCCAATTCCACAGACTAGTTGACATGAAATGCCAAGATTGTCATTGGCAAAAAGGCAGGATTGGTACAGAGCGTAACCTTTGTCCTAGCTTCTGCATCTCACTCACCCACTTTGCGGAGGTGATTACAAGCAAGAAAGATGCTAATTTCAGATCAGCTGAATGCAAGCGCTCAAATGGAGGTTTCTTGAGTACATCAAGCACCAAGTTAAGCCTATAACAATATCCTTCATAGGCGGCTGAAGCCACCAAGCTCCTTTAAAAAATTGCTCCGCCAGGAAGTGAGCTCCTGGGGAGACAGTCAATTTTGACATGGCAAGCTGAAAAAGCTGCCAGATAGACCTTTAATGTAGAGGGGGGTTTCCCCTCAAAAAAACAGGTCCTGCAGAAATTGCAGTATAACTGCCATGGGACAGGTCGTGGGGTCGAACCCCCGAGGTAGACGCCACATCTGAAAGACGTCCCACTTGTACCCGTACTGGGAACGTGCGGACGCTGCGCTGGCATTTTTGCAGGCTCAAATGCAGTCGTTCAGGGGCCAGACCCAGAGCTGGGATGCCATAAGGTCCCCTGTGCCTGACTTAGAAGGTCAGGGCGCTTGAGCAGTCTCCACAGCTGTCCACACAGGAGCTGTATCAGGGCTGAAAACCAGTCTCCTGTGCCAATAAGGGGCTACTAAGCGGGACCATAGTGAGCGGTGGGAAGGCATATAACAGTTGCGTCAGCCACTGGTGTGCCAAGGCATGTCCCCGCCTCCTGTTATGGAACCAGAGGGGACAGTGGGTCGATTCCTGTGAGGCAAAAAGATCTATCTCTGCTCTCCCGAATCTCTCCCAAATGAGGCTCACCACCTCGGGGTGAAGTGAAGCTTCTACTCTGACTGGATGCGTTCGAGGGGACGACCTCCCTTCTGGTGACACTGCCCAGCACTACGCTGAAGTGTAGATGGGCAGGCTGTTTCCACCAAGAGAGTGCCTTTAGACAGTGGCAAGACAGACACTGTTAATAGGCGGTCGTGGTTCAATCCAGGCTGTAAATCCCTACTGTTGAACCAGGCCTGCAGAGGGCACTTGCGCAAGAGACCCAAAGGTAGGGTCTGAGAAGCTGCTGCTATCAAGTCCAGAAGTTTCTTGAACGTCACTACCGTGAGCACTCTGTTGAGCTTAAATAGCTCTAAACAGGCAGCTATTCTCTGCACTTTGCCGTCCAACAGAGTGGACAGCATGGACACTCCTAGATAGGAGCATGTCTGAGAAGGCGTTAGCATGATTCACCATTGATGGTGGCAGGTAATAAAGTTCTGTGCTGGACTAGACACAAATGAGCCAGTCGTCCAAATAATTGATTACTCTAATGCCTTTCAGTCTCAATGGGGCCAGGATAGCTTTCATGCACTTTGAAAAGGCACAGGGAGCTAAAGAGAGGCCAAATGGCAAGACCTGGAACTCGTATGCTGTTTCCCAAAAGGCGAACTGCAGGTACTTCCTGTGTGCTGGTTTTATGGGAATGTGGAAATAGGCGTCATCTGGCCTGATTGACTGCAACAGCTGTTACATTGTCAACATTTTGAACCTCCTTCGGCTCAGATACAGGTTGACCTGTCTGAGGTCAAGGATCAGTCTAAGGCCACCATCCCACTTGGGCACTAGGAAGTACCTGGAGTAGAACCCTTCCTCCAATTGAAGGGGGTCTATCATGCAAATAGCCTGTTTTGCAGCAGAACTGCTACCTCCTGAGACACCACCGTGGTGTCCTGTGGGTCTATAACTGATGTTACAGTTACACCCCGAAAAGGGAGGGGGACCGTGCTTGAACTGCAGTAGTTGCCGATCTGAATGGTAGTAAGCACCCAGATGTCTGTCATGCACTGATGCCAATACTCCAGATGGCTCCCTGGAGATGGCGAGGGAGAGCACTTCATCCTGCTGCCAATCTGCGCTCGTAGCCCTCTGAGACCCCAAGGGGACAGACGGGGCAGGCAACGCCGAACGTTCAAGCAGTAACTCTGTGAGCATCTCCATCTGCTCCGAGTCTGCCGATTGCTTGGAATGATGACTCTTCTTCTTCTTCCTCGGGGGAAGAGAAGGAGAGACAGCAGAGGGTGAGGAAGACCGTGAATATGGCTTCCTGCATGGGCTACTGTCCCAGGTGCGTTGTCCAGTCTTCCTTGGCATACAGCCATGGGGTGAGGATGCAGCCACCTTTCTACCAGAGGGTGATGAGGAAGAGCACTATGTGAAGGATGCAGAGCACTCAGTAGAGCTGCGGGAGAGATGTTTCTCCAGCGTGCACTTTGAGAAATGTACACAAAACTCACAGAAACTGTGGTTCACCAGTTTCTCCTTTGCATGCTCTGTCCCCAGACAGGAAGAGCATTTGCCATGCTTGTCCTCAACAGGCATACTGGGCCTTGCATGTGTCGCAGGGATAAAACCCAGGTATTATGCAAGTAGCAATGTAGTGTACAGTAACAATGCACAGGTGCTGCCTGAGTCTGCTTAAAGACAGCAATGGGCTGTTCAAGATCCGAAAAAAAAACGGCTTGGTATCGGACCGGGATGTAAGGCACCAGGTCGGTTCAATACTGGTTCGGTGACTGTAGCACTGGGTTGTTACAGTACGCTAGCAGTCAGAACCAGGACGGTTCGGTGACTTTAGTACTGGGTCGGAACCAGGTAGGTACCGGGTCAGTTTGGTACCTGTTCAGTGACTGTAGCACCCGGTTGGTACTAGTGTGGTACTGGTGCGGTAACCTCGGTCCCGTTTCTGTATGGTACCGGGTTGGGAACGGAGCGGGTTGGTGATCTCGGTACGGGTCCACCGGTTTGCAATTACCACGCGTAGCACTATACAGGGATGCCCACCTCTGCAAGCTACTGGAAAAACCACTCAGTCAGTACTCACATGAGACTGAGGGAAGCCTGCTGTTAGAATGAACTAACAGCCTTCGTAATTGTGATGCAAAAGCTGTCACTAAAACGGCATTAAGATGCTGTGGTACAGATTGCAAGCAATCACAACCAGAGCACCCTTTTGTCCTGTGCTGTGCTGCTGAGCTCAGCATCTGCCGTCACTACACGTGTGCCGAAGCACACGCTGCAGACAGGCCTGCGAGTAGTCTCTGTATAAACAGATATTTTTCTCAACAAAATACAGTAATAACAATTACTTTAATTATACAAACTGTCTCATAATTTTGTTCTTAGCCAAAACAAGAATAAAATAACTCCAGCCAGAGCTATGCAGTCTGGGGGGAGAGCACAAAGTCAGGCTTCTTACGTTGCTTGATCCCTGGGAAGGAGCAACTCAAGCCGCCGGCTTCACGCGGGGCACAAGGCCACAGCGGGACGTAACAAACAACAGGCTGTAGTGCACAAATACACGTAATTAGTAAACCAATACAGCAATTATGTTTAATATCACATATAATTTGGGTAAAAACAAGTACTTATTTGAATAGGCTCTCCTGTCAGGTCAGTTCTTGAAAGGAAAAAATGGCGCTGAGATCTATGTCTTTTATACCCTCGGGGCAGGCATGACTGCGTCACAGGCTCGGCTGAGCTTTGTTATATCTTATTCAGGTTTCGGGTCTTTGGGAGGTAAATACCCATTAGGCAATGGTTACATACTGAGGACAAATGGTTTGTACCAAAATTGTTGCACATACAACTAAATTCAACTGATATTTTAACCTTCCTTTTTATAGGCTGTACTGTTCTACAACCTCATCTTACTCCACTAATTTAAATTGTTGGACCTGTATGAGCATTATTTTGAAACAAATGCAAAAAGTAAGGAAAATTACAGGTGAACAACTTTAATTGTACAAAGTAGCAAAAACTTTGAAATTTGGTAGCATATAATTAAGCTTTCAATGCAATGACAAAAAGATTAAACTGCACTTATGAAGTTGCTTTGTAAAGCTATTCCAAAAACATTGAATGCAAAAGTTTCCAATGTCTAGTGACCAGAACATGATTGTGGGATTCTTGTCATAGAATACAAGAATAGATTTCTTCATCAGTTTGTTTGGCTGATCTAATTGCAGGACCAACTGCCTATAGAGAACAGATGTACCTGGTGTGTACTGTGTACTTACTGCTCTAGATATACAGAAGAGGCCACCTGTATATAATGACCAGTAATGGTGCAGTAGATATCAGCAGGTTTGCCCGTACAGACAATGTCAGAATTAATTTGATTGAAAAAAATAACCTTAAAATGTTGTTGAAAAGATTTTTTTTTTATTTTATTTTATTTTTTACAAGAGGAGGTTTAAATGAATGCTATAGTTACTCTTATTTTATTGCACAAGTCACACAACACATTAAGAAAGCTAATTAGCAAGAAGTCCAGACCTTTTATTGAAATGTATTTTAGGCTGACTTACCTGCACAATACCTTCTGTGCTTTGTTATCCTATGTAACCAAATAAAAGATTAGACCAACTTGTTATTTCACCATCAAATGAGGAGGAACTGCATGTGAATAAAACAAACCTTAGTTAATAAATACAGTACAACATTTTATGTGACAGTTACTGCAAAGTTAAAACAAACAGGCAGCTGCAAAGTCTGTTGGCAGCTGACATGGTAATAGTGTGATTTTATTCGTACACTCTGACACACATGTTTTTTTGTATTATCTTTATGCATGGCTACTCTTGTTTAACACTTTAACAGGAAGGGCACTGTTAAGATAAGCTTAACATCAAACATCAAAACTTTATTTTAGAACACTAAGTTCTCTGGTAGACACAGCGATGCAAACCCAATGATGCATGAGGGGGGTAAATCACATTTTGCTGATAGAATACACCTAGAATTTCCCTCGCCCACACAATGAGACTCATTAATTTAACTTCAATTTTATTTTTTGCATAACCCTGGGTAGCTACAAGAATCATAGGTCATAATTTACTTTACTGTTAAATGTCTGATATCATTAAAAAGGTGCAGCGATGTAACTTTATGTGTATATAAATAGAATTTACTAATTCCTTCCAAGAAAGTTCCTGTACATTCCTGATAACTTCCATGCTTATTAATAGGAATGATACTTATCTGTGCCTTATTGAATTACTTCTTATTGATTTACATCCTAAAAAATAAAGCAACCTTGTATAAAAAATATGTGATGGGCTTTTGGTCCAGATTTGTGGAGAGCCAATAGATTACTGTACCTTCCCTGGTTATCAGCATGTTTACGCCATACAAACTCTGAAAAGTAGCCTCATTTGAAATTATATTTCTCCCTCAATGTTTGATTACATTTTACTTTTTACCACACTACAGTAGATGAAAAAAATGGTCATGGTATGCCATACAATTAAACTAAGTAGCGGGATCTATGTCCCTAGTTTACTGTTTTCATTTTAATCATACCTCGGCTTCATTATTATTATTATTGTTATTTATTTCTTAGCAGACACCTTTATCCAGGGTGACTTACAATTGTTACAAAATATCACATTACAGAATATTATAATACAGATAAGAGCAGTTATGAAAGTACAATAAGATCAAATTCAAGATTTCTGATGTGTTGATGTTGTCTTTTACCCTTAGAATTTTGTAATATGTTCATGATGACATCTATACACATATAAAGCTGAGGGAACACAAAGCCACTTTGTGACATAGAACTTGGTTTCAGGAGACTAGGTTTCAGGCCACTGCACAGCACACAAGGGGGGACTTGCATATACTGTACTGTGAGGCTGTGCTTGTTGAATTGGGTTGTATGGTTTGAAAAAGATACTTAGGGAAAGGTGTACTAAGATGGGCCAGTCGCAGTGCAAACATACCACAATTTGCATTTTCGTTGCGACTCTTCGCAAAGTAAACATTTTGACGTATGTACTAAGAGAACATATGTTTCTCAGTGCTGGCAGGATGCAGGCTGCTTATTTCTCTCCGTCTATTCCATAGTTCTTGCGAACTCGACGAATGCAGGTACTCTTGATTTACCTTCCATGCTGCTGACGCTCTTCTCTCTGTCTCTATGCTGTCACGTGTTCCTCTCACTCATAAAGAGGCAGGGCTTGTATGCATCAGAAGAAGGGTGTGGTTATTGAAAACAAAACTGACCGTGTAATGTATTTTATCATAAAGACTATGACTCCAGTCGAGTGGAGACTTTTGGGCAAGGACTCGAGTCGAGTCAAGTCACTAAAAATTGTGACTCGAGTCATTGCAACTCTGCTTAGTAGCCTAGACAATTGACACAAAATAGATCATGGTGCTATACAGATGCTCAGAATGAGCTGGAGGGGTTAGCGGCACATGTGTGCAGTCTATTGCTGCAAACACATTGGGGAAACCAGAAATGTCATAGAAATGTGTTTTCAAGGCATGTGCATTTCGTGAAAATTAGGTACTTGGGTGTTCGCCTCAAAAATGAATTGAGCACAACTGGCAACATACGAAAAAAAGCAGACTGGGAAATTGCCAGCAAAAATTGTGACTGTTTAAAACATGCGTTCAAAAGTTCTTAACAAATTGATGCAATTGCCGGGAGCTTTTGTACATCTCATTATATGTGAGAACCCTCATTTTCTCTCTGCCCCCTCTTTGCGAATTTATGCAGTAACGCCTATAAATACATATTCATCTAAGCTTGAACCACAAAGTGAAACTGCTGCCACAAAGCATTCCCTAAAAAGTCGCAAATAGCATCGCGCTTGTTTAGTACATTTCACCCAACACTTCCGACTCGTTTGCAACTGGTTTGCGACAGGCACAGCACTTTAGTACACGTACCCCTTAATCTTTCTTACAGGATAATCCATATGAATACCACAAAGGAATAAGCAATAGCCATTTATAAATAGTACATAATAGTAACTGTACATTCTTATTATACTGAACTAAATCAATAAAGAAGAAATACATCATGGTTTACAGCATTGAGTGAAGTTATGTAATCTTTATGTACACCAGCTTTAAAGTTCCTTCTAAACAATTCTGAAAATTGTCATTGTTTTAATCATATTGCTTTTCTCATCATTTTCCATGTTTCTATACACACTGCATTTAGCTGTATAGTATATCTAAACTGACCATTTTGAGTCTGGTGCTGCAGATGTACTGTATATAAATCTTGCAATGTAAATCATGGAGCAATTAAAAGACAATATATCACAGCAAAATTGTCTGTGTTGCCATGGACACTCGGGAGACTACAGACTGTTCACATGCTGTTGGTTAAGACAGTGGTACTAACAGTGGATCCTTTATGGGTGACTTCTGAATAACTGTATAAGTTGAAAACAAAGTAACAAGAAAACTGACCAATTAAAACAGCTAAGAATGTGAGCTTACAAATACAAGAACATTTTGTTTAGTATAATCAAGCCTGGAGTGGTAGAACCTGGGAAATGTACTGGATATGTCAAGAGGCCAGGGTCTTATTTCTTACAAGGTTGAAAAGAAGCTATTTATATTATCAATGGTTATTGCTTTTGATGGACCTAATTGCATATTGGCAGGGTGCAGCATAATTAACTGCAATGTATGGTAGAATCATTAAGAGTCATACATTTTTTCTTAAATGTATACTGTAAGTCTTACATTTTGAAGCTACTTAATGTATTCAAAGCCCACAGACACCTGCTGAAAAAATGTACATAAGCACAAATATAACAGATAAATTCCCAGAAACTGTAAATTTGTGTATGAGGGGACAATTAACCCTTTGCTGTTTGATTTGCATACTTGACCAAGGTTAATAGAATCCTGAACTTGCAGATGTTACTGATTCATGAAGCTGAGAATTCAGTTTAACAGGTGAAATTGTGCTTTACAATATATGTGCTGATATACTTTTTACCAGCAGAAGAACAGATGTCACTATTTTAAAAACAGAAGAAAACTATATTTTTGAAAACCAAACCAAACCAAACATGACCGTTACAGTGCAATGGGTTAAAGAGGTGAAGTATAGGGCCAGGGCTGAATAAATGACTGCGAAGTAAATAGATACTTAGCTCAGGGAACGATATAAATAACACTTTATTGCTATCATATCAAATGACTGACAACTATATGGCAGAATAATATAGAAATATAAAATCGTATTTTCAACATTTTTGTGCCCAAAGGAGTAACTATGGTGGTATTTTAGTGGTAAATTAATATTAAGAGCAGAGAACAGAGAAATCATGTGTTTATCTTTCAAAAGCACTGCTTTTTTTTTCTTCGCTAAGGGAAACAAGTTTGGATTTCCTTTTTGCTTTGGTGTTAGACAGTTGAGCACAGCTTGTTTGCCATTCCATATCTGAACAGGATTGCACTCATCTTCAAATGCTCCCCAATGACCAGAGCCTATGTAATACCCTACGCTCTCAGATGCATGGCAAAAGCTTAGGTTGGGGGACCTGGATGGAAAAGGGTATTCATAAGGCAGGAGACAAGGATACCTGTTATTAAGGCTTTTTTTATACAATATCATCAATTAAATAGTTGTAGTTTTTGTAACCAAAGTTCCGTGAAGGGATCTATTAAATAAACACCATAATAATTTCTAATAGATCCATACCGATAAGAAATAACTTGTTCGTTCAGCTTAAGCAAAACTGAGCACTTGCTTAAACTAGCAAGAGTCTAAACACTGTAAGATTACTGTAATACTAAACTACTTTGTATAAAAAGAAAAATGCAGTCTCTCAAGTATGTATGTCTATGCTTGTGGCAGGGCCCTGCTGCTGTGTGTGGTGGAATGTAAGGTTGGCAGGGATGGGGTTAAATCTGTCCCTGCCAACAATCACAGGTGTGGCCATTCTCCAATTAGGTAATTGGGTGATAATTGGAGAATGGCTACATGTTTATAAGGGGAGAAAATCCTTTGTTTGGTGAAGAGAGTTAGGTGAGTGTTTTTGATCAGTGTGTATAAGTTAGTGAATGTTATAGTGAAGGTTGAATGCCCAGCCTATATTGTATTGTTTGGTGTAAACATTTTGTTTTGGCCCTTTTTCTTTGTGTCTTTTTGTTTGATAAATGTGGCTTAGCGCTTTAAACTGCAACTTCTGTCTCTAATTCAACTTCTGTCGCTAATTCCTGCCAGTAACGGCCTCTGCAGTGATGTTATCCTGCCACCGTTAGCTTTAGAAGTGGGATAGCGCCCCTAGATACTCTGAGCAGGACTGCAGCTTAAAAATAAAAAATATAAAAATAAAAAATAAGACTGGCACGACCCGCAGCGGCAGTTGGAGGAAGAAGGGGCTCCGTGGTATGGAGCTTTTGTTGGCACCTCAGTTTGGGCACCTCTTGAGACATGTGCATTTTATGGAGGCATACCACAGAGACGAGGTGGAGTCAGCCGAGGAATGGCTCCACTGGAAGGTCCAACCCCAGCCGCCTATCCAACAGCATGAGACAGGGGCCTCTGCCTCCTACGCCCCATGAGGTGGTGAGTTGGACGCCCTCCTCGCCTGCCTTGAGGACCAAGTTTGGTGCCTCGCCTGCAAGGAGTTTGGGCAATTGGTGCAGTGCTGCCCCCTCCAAGATCAGGAGGAGCTACCTGCTCAAATGCCCAAGAATGAGGACCTACCTACCCGAAAGGGGAGGAAGGAAAGAGGTGGCCGCTATCAGAGGCAAGCAAAGGATGAGCGATTGCTGTCTCCTGTGCAAAAGGGATAGGAGCTGTTCCCATCTCTAGGGCCAAAGGGGAAGGAGCTGTTGTTGTTTGTAGGGCCATAGGGGAAGGAGCTGTTGCCGTCTCCAGTGCCAGAGGGGGAGGAGCGTCCGCTGGCTCCAGACGCTTTGGGCCAACCGCCGGGCCACCCCTGACGAAGTGCACTGTGGCGCTGCCAGCATCGCCACTGTTGGAGTACCGGATTAAGCTTTTGTTGGCCTGGCACCAAACAGATTTGTGGGCCCCCATTTGTGGAACCATTGTAAAAGACAGGAGATCGACACATCATGTTTTTGAGCGCCGCTTAAATATTTTTCATCATTTTCTTCGTCATTAGTTCTTCCTCCATACTTGCTCTCCAGCTCTGCCTCTCACCCGCGCCTGCATCAGTGCATGCACAGGCAATATATGCAGGTGTAGTACACTCAAAACACTCTGGGGAGTATTTTTTGTGTAAGTTCAAAACACTCTTTAAAAACACTCAGCTCATGTTCATAACACTCTACATCTATGTTCAAAACAACACACTACGTACTTTCAAAACACTCTCACGCTCAAAACACTCTACAGTACATTAAGTTCAAAGCATTTACGTTACTTTTTACAGTTATGGAATTACATTTGTATTTTTTCCAAACGTTTTTCAGCTACAGCAAACTGAATTAACCAACGTAACAATTTACTAATAGAAACTGTAACTGTACAAAGTACTGTATATCATAATACGGAGTAGAAATACAAAGCAAACAAAAAATAAAAATTACCAAAATTAACTATTTACACATGTGGTAGTGTCCTGGTATACTTGCCTCAGACGGCCGGGGAGAACACACAAGAGACTGAGGTAGAGAGATTGACGTTGTTACACCGCTACAGGCACACAGGATGTAATTAATAAACACAAACAAAAAGTAAACAATAATGTCATGTGACGCTACCACAGATTTTTTACCACAGATAATTCCTAGTTGTTGGTGATTTTGCTCTGCAAAATCACCAACAACTAGGAATTAATTTTATGCAGTCTGCATTTTTGCGATGACATCATGTTGACGAAGACGTTGGAGATGGCTTATGAAAGTCTCTATGAACTGATCAACAGGTTCATTGATTGTCTGAACGGTGAATCTGTCAGTTGTAGTTCACTTCCAATACTCCATTGCGTCCACCAGGCTATGTTGAAAGAGCACTTGTAAATGACTCTTGAAATCTTCAAGTGATAAACACTTTTTTTTCACATGTTTTCACACTTTTTTTTTTTTTTTAAAGATTTAGTCGTTGCCAATTATTTTTATTATTTTCTCCCAATTTGGAATAGCCAATTATTTTATTATGCTCAGCTCACCGCTACCACCCCTGCGCCGACTCAGGAGGGCGAAGACGAACACATACTGTCCTCCGAAGCGTGTGCCGTCAGCCGACCACTTTTTTTCACACTGCGGACTCACCATGCAGCCACCCAAGAGCTACAGCGTCGGAGGACAACGCAGCTCTCAGGCAGCTTAAAGGCAAGCCCACAGGTGCTCGGCCAGACTACAGGGGTCACTGGTGCGCGGTGAGCCGAGGACACCCTGGCCGACCTAAACCTCCCTCCCCTGGGAGATGCTCGGCCAATTGAGCGCCGCCCCCTGGGAGCTCCCGTCCTTGGTCGGCAAAGGAATAGCCTTGACTCGAACTCGCGACGTCCAAACTATAGGGCGCATCCTGCACTCTACACAAGTGCTTTTACTGGATGCGCCACTCGGGAGCCCCCAGTTTTCACACTTTTCTAAGTGGCAATCAATGTTAGGTAAGCAACACATGAGATAAGATAAGCAATGCTGATAGTGAATCAACAGCACTTCTGTACTAGTACTCTTAGAATAAGCTTAGAACAAATGAACATCAGCTTTACATTCTGGTATGTTGTGCAGACACACACAACTGAGTAGAAAGGCGACTAAGGACTTTAGACGGGTGTAACTCAGCTTTTTAGACGTTTGGACGGGGGTCTAGTGTAAGAGCGATTTTCTAAAGCGTCTAAATTCCCACGTTCATGTCTTTAGACGCCCTGCCCCGTTTATCGGCATCTAGTTGGGTTTTAGCTCATTACCATATTTACATGTGATTTTCAAACATTTAGACTATGTCTAAACAGCCATTTAGGCATCTAAAGTTAGAGCACATCTACAAAAAGGTGCCTGCTGCTGTCACTTGCAAGAACACAGTGGAAAGCTGAGAGGGGAATGAGAGGCAGACAGGTGTGTTTTAATGGTTGTAATGTATGTGAACATTATTCACATTTATCTTAAACAAATATCGATGTATTGATTGATGAAAAAGAATTAGGTTTGTGTGTATATAGTTCATCCCTTATGAAAAAAATCTATAGTATTACTATAAGATCCTATAGGATTTCTATAGTGCCCTATAGTATTTGTATAGTATTTCTGTTTGTACTACTTTGTTCTGTAATGTTGTATACTATTTACTATAGTATGTCCCAATTAACTAAATCTGACACTATTGAATCCTTGTCATAAGGGATTATACGTTAATTTATGTCCCCCAAATTCGCATTTTCTGTGTTTTTCTCAACACTTCATCACATTCGTTTTTGGAGTTTTCCCAAAATTACATTCATGTTTTTATTACAGGAAATAAAGATGTAAAAATCAGAACAGTACCATGTTGCTAATGTGATCAATAAGCACAAAAAAGTCCTCAAGTAAAGTCTGAGCAATAACAGACATTCAAAAGGTTTTAAGTAAATTATCAAGCAGTATTTATGAATTGCTACGGGGTACAGCATACCAAAAAGTTTTCACTCAAATTAAGTTGCACTATAACACAATTTTTTTTCTCTGTCCCTTTTGCATGGGAAAAAAATACTGTACTTTAAAAATTCAACAGTGTTCCAATGCAAGGTCTTTAAATACATGGAGAGTATCATAAATGAAAAGATGAGATATTTATCTAATATCAAAACAAAGTCATCTTAATTAAGAGAGTCATTACTAAATGAAAAAACTAATTCCATATTTATTTTGTTTTTCTGAGGCTGCATCTGGCTAACTTTTGAGCAGAGCATTCACCTTTCTCATCTGACGCTTTTATTTCGACTGTAGTGGGTCTGTCAGCTCCGTTTCCTTCTGCAGCGGGAGAGGCAGCCACTGCACTTTGAGTTGCAACATCTAAAACCTAGACGAAACGCATCACTTCCCGTTGATCTGCATACATTGTAATATGCAAAGTAATTTACAGACGGCTAACTGACTAATGTCTAAATATTTGAAAATCACTCCCTTCTCTTGACGTCTAACTCCGATGCTAACCTATGAGAGAAGTTAGTAAACTTAGAGAATAGTAAACTTAGACGTTGATGAACATCATTCATCCAAGTCATTTTTGAAAATCTTGACAAAAATGTAGTCGTCTAAGAAGACGTGTAACTTTGGACGTTTGACTAAAATTTAGTCACCGTTGAAAATCTACCCCAACATGTGTACCGCTACTGCCTGCCCTTTGGTTTCAGCTCTGCAAATTTGGAGAAGCCAATCTTAATGTCAGGATGCTGTAATGGTGTTCCCTCTTTCCCGACTTTTTATTGTAAAAAGAAACAAAATCTTTCTTTCCGGCCATGAGTCGACTAACTTCTTCCCTCTTGTTGAATAGTTTTACCATTTGAGCAATTTGAGCCTGGACATGTGGTAGGTAGTATCACACTCAGCAGCAGCCCTCCGTATAGACCAAGACATTGGGACAGCTGTCAAAATATGAACTTGCTGACTTTGATATTTGAATTAAATTTTTTCCTTCAGCTGGGCCATCATCTATTGATATGCCATTCCATCCTTCTGAATTGTTTTGAAACCACAGTAGGACTGTCTGGCATTGTCCTATCCTGGTTCAAATCTTATCTGTCTGATAGGTTTCAGTTTGTCTCTATTGGGGAGTTAAATCCAGCATTATCGGCAGTTGTCTGTGGTGTTCCACAATGCTCCATTCTAGGTCCCTTCTTGTTTTCATTATATATGCTACCATTAGCATATATAATTACCATGCTTGACATTATCCACGGACACGGAGTGAACTTTCATTGCTGTGCTGATGACACCCAGTTATATTTGTCCCTAAAGCTGGGAATTTCTTCTGCCTGGGTGTTAATAGCTACATACATAGATACAGACATCAATCAAATAAAAGGAAATGTGGGATTACATGAGCTTGAACCTTGCAGTCTCTCATCATAATTTAAACTAGAAATTATGAGTTTGGGGGTCATCTTTGATCCTGATCTCTCATTTGAGACTCATATTAGGGAAGTTACTAAAGTATCTTTTTACCACTTGAGATATATAGCCATATAATTAAATGGTCTGATTGTGGCAGTTGTATGTGTGACATGCTATACAAATGTATTGTGGTTTGTTCTTTTTTTCAGCTATGTACTGTACAGTGCTCTGGAATACGTTTGTATGAAAAGCACTATATAAATGCAATAAATAAAATAAAATAAATAATTCCTGCTGGTAACAGCTTGGGTCGTGACACCATCCAGCCACAACGCTGCTTTTCAAAACCCTTGCCTGTCAACAGACCACCAAACTTGACTTTGTAATAAATTGTGAATAAATGCTTGATCTCAAAAGGTGAAAGTCATGGGTTCTGAAATAATGTATTTAGCAATAAAGCAGGTGGGGCACTGGCAGACCATGGCACAGGAAGCCTCCCTGCATTAGTGTGCCAACATCTCCCAAGCCTGTCGTTGATGGCCTGGGCCACCGCTGAAGTACTTGGTCTGTGAGCCTGCCACTCAATGCACACATCATTACTCGCTGTAAGAAATGTTTAGGGATGTCCATTACAAATACCTAATTTCATAGAGAGCTTCATGTAGTAAATAGCAACTCATCTTTTTTTTATAAACAGTGTTTTATATAATGTTTCCATTAAATAGCATAAAACACACACAATCTGGACCTGGAGTATGGCAAATGTAATACTGCTCACATTAAAAAGAAGATTAAATATTGAATTTATTTCACGTAACAAATTAAAAACTTTACATGTAAAGCAATAAAAAACAATCTTATTAATTTATTCTTTATATCAAGTCAGATTTTAAACCTGACTTTATATACCAAAGAATAAACTATATATATATATATATATATATATATATATATGTATATATATAAATATATATATATACGCACAAAAGAAACGATCAAGAAAACAATGTCGAGGTCTTGTTGCGGCCAGCTTTTTCCCCTGACCTGAGTCCAATAGAACATCTGTGGGACCAAATCGCCAGTGCCATCCACAGGAGACGACCACGACCAGCCAACCTTCACCAGCTGGCTGCAGCTGCACAGGAAGAGTGGCGGAACATCCCACAGCAGTCTATCCAGAGGCTGATCAAGTCTATGCATCAACCAGGATTGTTTTTATGCTCAGGGAGGTCATACCCGCTACTAACTTTGTAATGTTTTCATTTTGACAGTGTATCACATTTCATACTGAAAACTTATAATTCTTTGATCTGTATTTTTGTGCACATTTTCTGTGATTTTGTTTGATATCTATGTTTAATTTGTTGCATTTCTAGGTTTAATATGTTGCATTTCTTTTGTGCATCAGTATATATATATATATATATATATATATATATATATATATATATATATATATATATATATATACACACACACACATACTGGATTCTGCTGAGTCAATGCCCCAGGGGCGTGGAGTTGACAAGGCAAAAGTGGGGGAGGGGTGTTGACTCAAGACAGGGATGAAATAACAAGCAATATTACTGTAATATTTTTAACATAGATAGATTATGTTTAGAATTATTACATTTTTTAATTCACAAGGCACAGCACACAAGAAATGCTGATAACATTTATTAAATGGTGAAACACAAAGTTAACGGTTGGCCTGAAAAAAGGGTGCTGCGTAAGTCCACTGTAATGTTATTTTAAATGTTCATAAAACACATATTAACATTTAAAGCTGAAGTCTAGTGTAAAAAAAAAAAAAGGGTTGTAGCTTAACAGGAAAGCGTAATCAATCGGACTCAGAGTCTGTATTGTCGGATCCAAAACAAAAAGTGCTTACAATGTATTCAATCAATGCACAGAGAAACTACTGTACTGCACAGCTTGTTCTACTCACTTGAAGGGCGAGATTTGAAATCTCAGGCATTATTTGCGCATGGTTATTTTTAAAAACTATATTTTTGCGCATGGTTATTAGAAACGGTGAAAAACTGACATTCAGCTAAAAGTGGGGGTGGGGCGCTAGTTCAGACACGGGCATTGACTCGGCAGAATCTGGTGTATATCACACACACACACTGCTGTGCAAAAGTCAAGACACGTTCAGGAGGTACAATATATATCGATGTAATGAGCATCAAAAATGTACTAAAAGCCTCCACTAGTGTTTTCCACTATTATAACAACTTTGACTGTTATTAATACAGTTTAGTTTGGGTGAGAAGAAACCTAGCTTGTCATTTAGCAATCTTTATCTTACATTGATTAGCATCCAGAAAAAAAATGTTATGTGATATGACGTTCTGTAGATGGCGTGGAAAATATGCAAATGTCTAAGACTTTTGCACAGATATATATATATATATATATATATATATATATATATATATATATATATATATATATATATATATATATATATATATATATGAATCAGTGGTTGGAAATGGATCAGTGGTTGGAAATGGTGGCCTGTGATTGAACTATTTCCCAAACATAGTCTTGGCCTGTCATGTGATTGGTTCACTGTCAGTCCCGCCCCTTTTCAAAGGAACACCTTTCTCCCCTGCACTCTCCACACAAAATGGCTCTACACCGATTCTGTGAGTTAACAGAAAATGAATTAAAAAATTACAAAAGAAAGATGCTCCAAACACTAAAATGGTAATTAAAATGTCACTGTTTTTTGACTTTCTGAAATTCAAACAAATTCAACTCGACAAAAACGTATGACGGGCGGGATAGAAACTGGATTATGCAGCCGTCAGCAAACCAGACAGAGAAAAACTTTGCTAACTATACGGAATGAACTTCAAAAACATTTTCTGTTATTTATTTATTTACTTATGCTGTGTATCAGCTATATTTAAACAAAATATATAAAGTTGTATCTATCCAACCTTGCCTCACTTATTTTCTTGACTGATTCATATATTAAATATGTACTGCAGACTCAGCCATAGTGGAAAATTAAATGCCCCTCAGGAAGACTATTGTTACCTCCAGGGTAAGCGGCTTCGGGCATTATAGCCCTGTCAGTTGCAATAGTCTTCCTTCGGGTAAATCATTTTCTACTATAGCCCTCTCCAGTCCATATATAATATCTATATATATATATCTATATATATATATATATATATATATATATATATATATATATATATATATATATATATATAACACAGACAATCGTGTCTGGAGGTAGCTGTACAAAAATAACACGTAAAGTTGTGCAGAATTAATGACAATACCCCAGAAACCCCACTTTTCCATTCAAGGAAGATGCAACACAAAAGATGTCACCTGCAGTATAACAAAATAAAATACCATGCAAATAGGCACTCCATAGATTGTGTCAAAAGCCTGCTCAGGATTTTGCAGTTGCCAATAATACCTTGCGTGTAGCAAAAAGCTCCAGTGAAACAAGGAAATGGGTAAATAATTTGCGTAAAATATCTTCAAATGATTGCTCTAAAAAACAAACAAGCATGGCACAGGACATATTTTATGCCATAAATTCCGCATTATTTACACGACAAACCCAGGGAGGATCTTGAATTTTCAAATGACACCAGGGTAAAGTTTGAAACCTGCAAATCACAGGTCATTTGATAAATTGTTACTAATGGGGAAAAAAAAATCCACCAGATTTAGATTTCTGATCTTGGAGCTATTTTTTCATTTATTCCACAGGGGCACTGCCACACAAAAGACTTTATGGACAACTGGTAAAAGGTCTTACAAAGCTTTAGATCCTGCTGTGCAGCAGTCATGATGCGGTCAGGTATTCACCATCCCTGCGACGTTGACTTCCACACTGTTAGTCTTGCTGCTTTTGGATAAAAGAATCTGAACTTCTTCATCATCTTTAAAAGGGTTCTGCTTGTATTCTTCTTTCAACCACTGCCTGAACTAAAACAAAAAAAAATAAATCAGGTTTAGAATTGTGAAGTGATCACAATTATATACTCATACATACACACATATGTACGTACATACATATATACATATATAAAAAACCAATAAGACCCTCCACATCAGGCATTTCCAGGCATTATGGACCATTTGGTTAATGGGGCTCAGCCCAAACGATCCATTATGCCTGGTAAGGCATGGTGGAGGGTCTGGTGGAGGGTCTTACTGCTTTTATACTTCTACGTTACAGCATAATTCATTATCATTGTTTCTTATTTTAACTATTTATTTAATTTCTTTTTTTTTTACATATCCTTCTCTATAAAGGGCACTGTGTAAAGGGAACAGCGTGCCCCGGACTGGATGGTCTGACAATTCATTCCAGGGAAAGGTGAAAGTCGGCCACCTAGAAAGGGGGCGGAGCCACTGTACACCAAGTCATCGCCCCAGATGGGAAGTGATGTGACAATCGTGGATTGGAGGAAAAGCAATTGCACTTGCTAACCAAGGGGGCGGGGCTGAAGGTACAAAAAGGGATGTGGCCGAGCGAACTGCTCCTTTGTTATGGTTGCGAAAAAACCACTGATGGAGAGTAATAAAAGAACCGTGGGTGTGTAGTGTTTGTTTGTTTTATCATTTCTAATTGTACTCGTTTGTTCTTGTTAGCCGGCTAACATGTACCGGGAGCTGTCGCTAAAGGCAACCACTGCACTACTGTTCACTAACAAAGCACTCACTCTGGACTTGTGATCATGTTTGTGTTGTGTGTGTGTTTATACTGTGTTTATTATTTCGGGACTGTAAGCCATGGTTTAAACTGTCCTGGGATTATAATTTGCGGTCGCCACCATGACCTGGATTACAAATAAAACAAAAAAATAATTGTTTGGACAGTGAACTTTGTTGTTTGTCATCTGTTTACACATTACATCACCTCTACACCTGCGCACTGCAAACCACTTTGCCACAGGCAGTTTGGGTCATTGGGGCACTCGCATATTTAACAATAATATTTGTATATGTTGTAAATAAAACACTCTTTTAAATGACTCCTATGCGTTTTATTGCAGTACGGACTTAGTGCACTGGGCAGCTGCTCAATCAGTGCCTTCAACTTTAGTCAGGAGCTTTACAATATGAGATGGTGTTTTTAGAGGCAAGTACTGTATAACCAAGTCAGCGATTTGCTATTTTAACAAAACAATACAGCTCACGTTTGCTTTTTTATTTGACTTATGTAATTTTAATATAATAATAATTTTTTTTTTTTTTTTAAACTATTGAAACTGTCAATTCAGTGTATCTAAGCTGCTGTAATAAAGCAAAATACCTCATGCCTGGTTGGTTAATAATGTGTTTTACTGCTCTTGCCCAAATTGTTTTTGAAATGTCATTAGTGGGGTGTCTTGTCGTTAGTAGTGAATATAGTTTCAACTAATTTATCTTACGCCTCATTAATTAAAAATAAACTTGGAGATGTAAAATGAAACTGACCAACAGGTATTGCAGATCACCATGGCTGAAAACCGGCACAGACGTTATATATACTTCCCTTTCATTCAGGCAATACAGCATACAGGGGATCAGGTGATGCTCTATACTACCCTGGCATAGAAACCCTACCCGTCCGGACGACTGACAGCTGCTGAGGAAGCATTCAACATCATGCTTGGGCAAATACGGGTAGTGGGAACTTGAAAGGGAGGTGGCAGATACTGATGAAACGGACTGAAGTGCAGCATTAGTTCGTTCCCAAAATTGCCACTGACTGCTGTATCTTGCATAAACTCTTGTCAACAACAAAATTAGGTGTTCAGGAATCAGTAGATGCCTATGAGACAGACGGGGAAGGTTACCAGTGTTGCCATGTCTTACGAGAAAAAAAAGTGAAAACCCATGTTTGAGTATGGATGTTTATGCAAATTCCAACCCGCGACTCTCAAAAAAAAAAAAAAAAACCAATCCTGCTTATTATAAGCGGACTTGGCAACTGTGAAGGTTAACTTAGCTGCCAGTTTCAATTGGACAGCAGTGATCTGAGGAGGCTTGTTCTGTCAGAGACTATCTCCTTTCTTTTAAGTTATGTTGGATTTACTGTTGTGTTAAATATTAATAATGCAAACAAATAAAATACAATCAATACGTTAATTTGCAATCTTATCTGGTCAGTTCTGAGAGGGCATCAACAACTTGTTGGATGTTGTTGCACTATTTTGGGCGATCGAGCTGGCTCATGACATCCTGTTCACAAACTATATTTATTAACGTGGAGGGCAGACACGCGTTGTCTTTGGACATCGCTGGGATCAAAAAAAGGAAGGGAATTAATTCAGTTAGACAATTAAGCAGCTCACTTGCTCTTCGTTTTTAACTTTAGTGTAGTTTTTAAAGCAGGGGTATTCTCAAACAGCTGCTTTAATACTATAACAAGGGCATAATGCAGTTCAGTGGTTTTATACAGAACTGTAAACCCAAAAGAAATATACAACATGACAGTCCAGACACAGCAAAAAACAATAATAAAAAAAAGCCGCCCGCATTATCATTAAGGTGAACTACACCACTGCCAACCATAAAATAATCCATCAGCCACTATTTTCTGCCGTCTTGGAATCCACAGTAACATCTGACATGCTACCTTGCAATATTTATAGTTAAGGATAAACACGATCATTAACATTTACATGTGAAATGCACGGTTTCCATGCAAAACTGGGCGTGGATGTTCCCGTGTTTCGTCATTTACACGAGTAAATGAGATTTACTCTATCCCTCTCTTTGGCCGTTTTTTTCGGCCTCAAACCTAATTTACACAAGTAATTCTCCCAAACGTGCACGCGCATCGCCATTTCGCGTATAAATTGCCCCGCATGGAAACCCTATGAATGGAAATTAGTCAGTGAATGGTGGTTCTTTTCATACAGGCAATATGGTTTATGGTATAGGAAGGGATACAATGAGGTACAACAAAAGACCACAGTTTCAAATACCAGTGAAAAAAAATTATAATTCCACTAGTCTGTGGTTGCTTCTACTGTATACTACACCTGAAACTTTAAATGTGGCTAGATATAAAGTTCTAAGGTTTGGGTCATGGAAATGTTACACAGTAGAAACTTGCTGCATTATGTGCAATCAAAACTAAATAGTGAATGAAAACTCTAATTTCCATTGTCTATATTCTTTACTTTCATACTGCGAGTTTAATTTTACCATAAATTAATCCAATAGCATTGTTAACTAAATCACAAAAAACACAGTCTTAAGTCAGTATTGTTTATTATAGTCTCTGAAATAGTCTATGAAAACTGCACTAGTGGTTTCTAAATATTCTCTACAGAGTTGTATAGCACATTGTTTTCAGCAATACTTTTATTTCTTTCATTTCAATTGATTACTTGGTATACCCAATGAGCAATAACAGATGCAACAAATACTGTAGCAGGCAACAACATAGAGCCACAGGTGCCACTGTGTGTTATGTGAAAATATTACTTAGCTACAAATTAAACCTGCATTTCATTTAACTTCTAAAGATATATTGACATTTGTTCCACTCAATTTTTGTAACTTACATTGTGCACATCATTTTTTTGAAACTCTTCAAGCTGCCTCAGAAAGCCAGCGTTGGGGCCAGCACAGGCTCTAGCCACTCGGACTGCCGACAATGCATCCTGCCATCCCAAGTCTGTGACAGTCATGATATACGCAACTACAAGAGTGACACTCCGGGAAACACCAGCGAGGCTGCAAAGACAGAAGGAGTTTGGGCACACAGGAAAGGTTATTGAGTGGCAGGGTGGTGCCTTCATCCAGACAGGCAGTCCCCACAATCAGCATTATCTGTTTACATAGAATTGTGTGCAGTGTGTCAGAGAGGAGTTATGAGAGAGATTTGTAAACTCCTGCTGTACCGTGACACAATGGCCTAATCCTTAACAAGAGGAAATCCATGCCACCTCCCTTTCAAAAAAGGTTGCATTAACTTTTCAGTCAAAGGGACCTTGGTTACTTTCTCTTATTCTGATACCACATCTTCCTTTGGTGTACTTTTTTCAGCATATACAATTGTACAGACGTGCTCAAATTTGTTGGTACCCCTCCACAAAAAACGAAGAATGCACAATTTTCTCTGAAATAACTTGAAACTGACAAATGTAATTGGCATCCACCATTGTTTATTCCATATTTAATAGAAATCAGACTTTGCTTTTGATTTTTTACTCAACATAATATTATAAATAAGAAAACAAATGAAAATGGCATGGACAAAAATGATGGGACCGCTAACCTAATATTTTGTTGCACAACCTTTAGAGGCAATCACTGCAATCAAATGTTTTCTGTAGCTCTCAATGAGACTTCTGCACCTGTTAACAGGTAGTTTGGCCCACTCTTCCTGAGCAAACTGCTCCAGCTGTCTCAGGTTTGATGGGTGCCTTCTCCAGACTGCAAGTTTCAGCTCTTTCTATAGATGTTCGATAGGATTCAGATCAGGACTCATAGAAGGCCACGTCAGAATAGTCCAATGTTTCGTTCTTATCCATTCTTGGGTGCTTTTAGCTGTGTGTTTTGGGTCATTATCCTGTTGGAGGACCCATGACCTGCGACTGAGACAGAGCTTTCTGACACTGGGCAGTACGCTCCAGAATGCCTTGATAGTCTGGAGATTTCATTGTGCCCTGCACTGATTCAAGGCACCCTGTGCCAGGCGCAGCAAAGCAGCCCCAAAACATAACCGAGCCTCCTCCATGTTTCACTGTAGGTATGGTGTTCTTTTCTTTGAAAGCTTCATTTTTTTGTCTGTGAACATAGAGCTGATGTGACTTGCCAAAAAGCTCCAGTTTTGATTCATCTGTCCAAAGGACATTCTCCCAGAAGGATTGTGGCTTGTCAATATGCATTTTAGCAAATTCCAGTCTGGCTTTTTTATGTTATTCTTTCAAAAGTGGAGTCCTCCTGGGTCTTCTTCCATGGAGCCCACTTTCGCTCAAAAAGCGACGGATGGTGCGATCAGAAACTGACGTACCTTCACCTTGGAGTTCAGCTTGTATCTCTTTGGCAGTTATCCTTGGTTACCATTCGCACTATTCTTCTGTTCACTCTGGGGTCAATTTTCCTCTTGCGGCCGCGCCCAGGGAGGTTGGCTACAGTTAAACTTCTTAATAATATTTGCAACTGTTGTCACAGGAACATAAAGCTGCTTGGAGATTGTCTTGTAGCCTTTACCTTTACCATGCTTGTCTATTATTTTCTTTCTGATCTCCTCAGACAACTCTCTCCTTTGCTTCTCTGGTCCATGTTCAGTGTGGTGCACACAATGATACCAAACAGCACAGTGACTACTTTTCTCCATTTAAATAGGCTGAATGACTGATTACAAGATTGGAGACATGTGTGATACTAATTAAAGAAACTAATTAGTTTGAAATATCACTATAATCCAATTATTTATTACCTTTTAAGGGGTACCAACAAATGTGTCCAGGCCATTTTAGAATATCTTTGTAGAATAAGCAATACATCTCTTTTCATAGCTTCTTTGCTTTATTCTATGACATACCAAAGGCATGCAAGTATACATGATAAAATAGTTTTTAATTTCATCACTTTTCAGGAGGAATGAAGCATTATTTCAATGAGCTGTAAGGGGACCAACAAATTTGAGCAGGTCTGTAGATAAGTCTAAAGTTCTGTTTTCTATATACCATGTTTCATATGTTCGCTAGTCCCCTGAGTCTTTAGCAGACAGTTTTTATAATGGGGATGATCTTATCAGATAGATTTGAGAACTCCAAGAATATACTCCCTAAAGCCCCTGTTTTTATTTACTTCCTATATTTCCTACATTTTTAACATATTGCAGATTCAGATATACAATCCTTCTACCCCGCCTCTAGTAAGTTTAAAGTATCATAACTTCTAGTAATTGTATTGCAGTTCTGAATTAATTTGAATTTGCTCAACTTCCAGTCTCTGTTTATCCTAAATGTGTTAGTTATTAGATTTGAAACATGGCTGAAACTAAGGGGTTGATTTGATCAACCTGTAAACTAACCAGATAAGCCACAAATCAACATGGATTATCCCAGCGAGGTATAGGTTGATATAAATTGACCCCTTACATTTGTTTTTATATGTTATTAAATGTTGTAATTGTCTCAGTTCCGAACAAATGGTCTGTTTTATTTTTGGAATTTTATATTTGTATTATAATATGTGTATACATTATTGTTCACTGACATTTTCTATTAGCATCATATTATTTGGTAAAATAATCATTATAAATTCATTTTAACAACATTGACGTTGAAAATTTCACAGATTGCACAATTTTCAAGCTTTCACAGACTTTTAGTTTGAAGTTTGAAGCATTGCACCCCCAAACATCAATGTAACAATACTGCCACTCTCAAACCCCAAAACTAAAATTGTCAAACACTGAACAAATGAAGCACTGAGCAACCCCTGATGTTTCCTCACTTAAAGTTGATGAATTAACAAAAATGCTACACAGTATGCAGCAGTGTGGAGTAGTGGTTAGGGCTCTGGACTCTTGACCGGAGGGTTGTGGGTTCAATCCCCAGTGGGGGACACCTCTGTTGTACCCTTGAGCAAGGTACTTTACCTAGATTGCTCCAGTAAAAACCCAACTGTATAAATGGGTAATTGTATGTAAAAATAATGTGATATCTGTATAATGTGAAATAATGTATAATGTGACATCTTGTAACAATTCTAAGTGGCACTGGATAAGGGCGTCTGCTAATAAATAAATAATAATAATAATAATGATAATAATAATAATAATAATAATAATAATATGCAAACATTTGTTACAATTGCTACTTACCAGTGGACAAGACACCCTTCTTTTTGAAGCCGGCATTGATGAATAAACTTAATGCTCTCTTTGAAATACTGGGTCCTGCATAAATAATAAAAAAAAAATAAAAAAAATCAGTGTTCTTTTGATTTAAAGAAAACACATTACCACTTGAAAGGTTTTATTCAAGCAGAAAAAAGGAAAACAATCAAAAGGTCAATAATACTCCCCCCCCCCAAGACTAATACATTTTTATGTTAAAGATATACTTGGTCACTTTGCACTGCTTCTGTGGAAAACTCCTTCCTTACCTAATAGAAGGATATGGCATCCATCAAGAAGTTGTTTGCACTTAAAAGAAATAACACTTTAGGCATTGACTTCAATTATAACTGTGTATATAATATTGCCATTACTACTGTGACACAGAGAGATCATAGTAGCTTATCAAACCAATGAATTGATTCCACTCTCCCTCCCCTCTGTTATGACTTATGCAGGGAAAACAAACAACATCTTAACACCGGCAACTTATCACTCGTTTACCACAAAAACAAGTGGAACACACAGCTGCCCCACTCAGCTGACATTTATGCCAAGGTCTGGGGGCACAGCTACAGTTCCTTGCAGACTGTCATGTGACAGGGCATGAATTGAGGTAACAAGTGGGGAAAGTGTTCATTTAATTACCCTTTTTTGAACCAACACAGAAGATCATCAACTAGGCAAAAAAAAAAAAAAAAAAAAGCAACAATTTCTAAAAAAGCCTTTACTTCTCGGGAGAAATAACCTTTTATAAATGAATATAATTCTTTGCAAGCATGTATTTTTGTAATTTTGCCTGTAAAACATGAGACAACTTTCTTTATTAATGCTGAAGAGCATGAATGGACAAAAACACAATAACGTCTATATATGAGACAATCGGGTAGATGTAAGTATAGGTGCAGTGCAAATAATTGCGGATCCAAAATTAAAACTGCATTGCAGCCAGGCAATTACTTTGCACTGTGCCCTATGTAAGCTTAAGAGCAATGCAAATTACTCAATATGCACAAATAATTTGCAATTATGATAATGAGGGTGTTAATGAGGCGCATCGGTCTATTTAGTGGCCGCACTTGCAGATTTAGGAGTACAGAGAGCAGAGCAGACAAAAGCCAGGCAGTCTTCCCAGCGACAGCGTGTGGAAGTGACAGCGTGGGAGAAGTACAGTCGTGGAAAAGTATAGAGCAGTTAGAAGCAGTAAGGAGAAATGACACCTTTAATTGCTTTAATCTTTTTTTGATAACAAGCTGAAGCTCAGAGCAGCTGTTTCAAATTCACTGCCGTTCTGAGACATATGGGAGGGGCGGAGCCAGCAGCACAACAGATACAAGCCAGGCAGTCTTCCCAACAACAGCATGGGAGAAGTACAGTCATGGAAAAGTACAGAGCAGTTAGAAGCAGTTTGAAAACAGGTTTACAGCTGCAGAAGCTAAACTAAGCATCCAAAAAAAAAAAAAAAAAAAAAAAAAATGTACATGGTCATCAAGCCAGTGATCTGTGACACCTGCATGATGTGGGAAATCCAAGAAAATCCAGCAGAGCTAAACCAAGTGTGTGTAAAGTGCTGCACGATCTAGGGCTTGCTTAAACTACTAAGTATGCTAGAAATGGAGCTGCAGGAAATGAGACAGCAACAGGAGCTTGAGGAGCTGGCACACCCACAATTCATGCAATTCATGGAAGTCAGCACCCCTAGCAGACTGAAAGCCACCAGGGAGATAGAAGAGGGTTAAAACAGCTGGGTTCAGGTTGGCAGAAGCAGGGAAAAACACAACCACCAGAAATCAAAACATCCAACAAATTTGAGCCACTTCAAAATTTTAGATGATCAAAACCAACATCAAGAGAACGAAAGGAACAACATCCAGGACCCTATAAACAGTGCTGGCCAGGCAGCAAAAAGAAGGGAGGTCATGATTGTTGGGGACTCCATATTGAGAAAAACAGCAAGTTCAGTTTGCAGTTTGGACACCCTTACTACAACAGTGTGCTGCCTTCCAGGAGGCTCTGTCAAGCACATCACTGAGAACGTGGACAGGCTCCTAGAGTGAACAGGAGACGACCCGGAAGTAGTCATCCACATTGGTACAAACAACATTGGAAGAGACAGGCCAAGATCCCTGCAAAACAAATTAAGAAAGCTAGGAAGGAAATTAAAAGACAAGACCAAAACTGTGGTATTTTCTGGGATACTGCTGGCTCCTTGCAAAGGAGCATATGGACAGCTGGAAATAAATAATCAAAATGCATGGCTGAAATCATGGTGCACACAGGAAGGCTTCACCTTTCTTGAACATTGGAGCACATTCTACAACAAGGACTATCTATATTGTGTGACCCTGAGCAAGTCACTTAACCTCCTTGTGCTCCGTCTGATGCATAGTTCACACACCCTAGTCTCTGTAAGTCACCTTGGATAAAGACGTCTGCTAAATAATAATAATAATAATAATAATAATAATAATAATAATAATAATAATAATAATAATAATAATAATAATAATAAATATAGGCAGGACGGACTGCACTTAAACAAAAAGGGAACCAATCTACTCGGAGAAAGGATCATTGAGGAGGTTCAAAAGCATTTAAACTACAAAGGAAGGGGGGAGAAAACAAAAAAAACAGAAGGGAGACCACATCAAAACAAGGGCAACCATTAAATGTATTTATCCAAATGCTAGAAGTCTCAGAAACAAAATGTTACAACTTGAAGCTACTGCACTAACAAGTAACTACGATGTGATAGGTGTTACAGAAACTTGGTTGTCTGAAAGTGATGGAGACGAATATAATATTAGTGGGTATACACTATATAGGAAAGACAGGCAGGAAGTCCAGGTGTTAAATCTGGACGAAGAAAACAACGCTGAATCAATATGGGTCAGAATAATGGACAAAAATTCAAAGGGCATAATAATAGAAGCATGCTATAGACTGCCAAATTCAGATGCCTTGCAAAATAATCTGTTAAACAATGGCATTAGAAATGTGTGTAGCAAAGGAGAAGCCATACTAATGGGGGATTTCAACTTCCCCCATTTAAAATGGGAAAACCCGGTGGGGAGCACGACGGATGAAACTGAAATGGTGGAAATGACAAATGACTGCTTTCTAACGCAATTTGTCAATGGACTGACTAGAGGGGATGCATGCCTTGATTTAGTCTTTTCAAATAACAAAGACAGAATAAATAAAACCGGTCAGAGAACAATTGGCAAACTCAGACCACAACATGGTCTCATTCAAAGTGATTTTTAAAACCCCAAAAGTAATGACTAAAGCTAAGGTTTACAATTTTAGAAAAGCAAACTATGAAGGTATGAAACAAAGACTAACAGAAGTAGATTGGAGTAAAATAGAGAAAACATCCACAGAAAAAGGATGGCTGTTTTCTAATTATGTAGTACTAGAGACGCAGAACAATTACATCCCAAAAGTAGACAAATCTAAATCTAAAACAAAATGGCCAAAATGGTTTAATAGATCAATTAAAACAAATATTCTTCGAAAAAAGGCACTTTACAGAGTGTTTAAAAGGGACCAAAAACAAAGTACACAGAAAGAGTACTTGGAACTGCAAACACAAGTCAAAAAGGAACTTAGAAAGGCTACGAGAGAGATAGAAATAAACATTGCTAAGGGAGCTCAAACCAATTCCAAAATGTATTTCCAATATTATAACAGCAAGAGAACATTCAAAGTTAAACGTCTAAGAGATACAAATGGCAAAATCATAGACAAAGAAAAAAAAATAGTAAATATATTAAAAGGCATGTTGTATGCAGACAGGCTAAAAGAATTGAATGTATTCAGTCTTGAACAAAGAAGACTATGCAGTGATCTGATTCAAGCATTAAATATTCCAAAAGGTATTGACAACGTCCACCCAGGGGACTTTTTCAACCTGAAAAAATGGAGATTAGATAAAGGGGCATTCAGAACAGAAATTAGGAGGCACTTTGGAACCAGCTCCCCAGTAATGTTGTTGAAGTTGACACCCAGAGATCCTTCAAGAAGCTGCTTGATGAGATTCTGGGATCAATAAGCTACTAACAACCGAACGAGCAAGATGGGCCGAATGGCCTCCTCTCGTTTGTAAACTTTCTTATGTTCTTAAGTACTTGCTGTATGACATTTGTGGAGCAAGAAAATACAAAAAAAAAAAAATGTCAGAGCAAGGGCAACAAAATCCTCTTGGTGCACGGAAAAGAATACAAAAGTTTTCTGAGATGGAGCTGAGAGTCCTTACGGCTGAGGTCACTCAGCATGAAACGGAGTTGTTTGGAAAAGCCTCATCAGTTATGCTAGTATCCTTAGGAGATTATATGTATTGGCCTGCCCTTTTCAGCATGACATTCAGAAATGCCACTCTGGAAAAGCAGGATTGGGCTATCCCTCCAGACATTCTAACTGTGGTCTGAAAAGAACCAGAGGCTACGTAGTGCAGAGAACACAGCACTTTCACAGGGATAGCGGTCCCTTGACACTGGGGTCTAGCTCAATCCCTCAATTCAGCTATTAGGTCTAGGATGACCTGCGGAATGAGACGATAACACTTTAGCACCACATCCTCTGGCATCCCAAACAAAGTGACCCTGGGATTGAATATGCAGGGTCTTCTTCGTCTTGCCCTTCTCCCCCGAATGTGTTCCTGCCTCTCCTCAACAAGAGCCAAATGTCGCCGCATCAAGAAGTGTACCACAGCAGCCATCCTAAAGCCAGTGACAGGTCTCTGCAGGTGTGTGCTTTTATATAGCTCTTAATTACTCGATTCTACAATGGTTTGCACCTTGTAAGAGGTGTAAAGTTTTTGGAGGGTCAGCAATTGCCTAAGTGCAAGGCAAAATCCTTACATTACATTATCATTTTTTGCCCGCTTAGTATCCAGATCCCACCCAATTCCATGCTCTTTTCTTCATTTGAATGCATTTCAATATCATTTTAATGGATTAATGATGGCAAAGTGCAAATTCGATAGCGGGTGCCGAACGTCAGGTCAACACCATTTTTTACATACTCCGCATTTTTAGCAGCTACTAAATCATACTTTACAGTTGCTAAACGTGATTTACGGCCGCATTATGGGGGTTTTGCACCCGCAAATCAATTGTTTTGCTATTTTGTCATTTTTAAAAGCTGCTATAAGGATAGTGGCAGCATACAGGGTAATTCAAATGTAATCCTAGTGTGAGTCGCAAGAACAACAGCCTTGTTTCTTTATAGTTGTATTCCTTTCAGGAAAAGATGGGACTTAAGGATAGAGCATCGAAACTTTTTGTTATAAAGTTAAAAACGTTATTTGTACTTATGTAAAGGTTAATATAAATTCAAACCTCTACAACAGCTAATGAGATTTGTTTGAAACTCTTCCGAGCTGGCTCATCTGAATACAAATCTGCTGTATTTAAGAGTTGAAAAAAATTAAACCAAAAATAACCATTTCAAATATTAGTCAAGAGTTTGTGATCCAAGAGAAAACCAATACTGAGCTTCCTTCCTGAGATGCCTGGCTTCTGTTGCTCTTCTGTCATATAACAGGAAGCGGGCACGAAAAAACGAACACTATAAATACCAGTCAAGAGGACACTCTTTGTTTGCCCATTCGCAGCACCCAAAGTCTCAGTTAGCCTGTACTAAAGAGGTACATATCACACTTCTTATCAGTGTCAGTAAAAAGTGAATGGAGGTGTGACTTAAGATACAGTGGTATGCGCTTTAATTCATTTGTGGTTATTTAATTTTTTTTTGCTTTTGTTTTGATGGTTTAAATACAATTTGATATTCATGAAATATCATGGCCAAATATCAACAATTTCCAAGAGTATTCTGTTTTTTAAGCTTGGCAGCAAACCACAACTTTTGGAAGTTGTACACATACTATCCTTCAAAAATAATGATGGTGGGGTGGGATGGTCTGGAGTTTGTCTCCTCCTCAAATATATGCAAAATATTTAAATGTCTCACAAGTGCAGTGGTACCCAAAATTGTTATCCATTTACTACCATGGCTGAAGGAGTGGGTAATTTCCTTGGCCATTAAAGCTGGTGGACAGGTGTTACTCAGAAATGTCCCTACTGTATCTACTGTACCTAGTAACCTAATATTCATTTGCAACAAATCATCCAAGAAATATAAGATAATATATTACTATCATTATTAGTCCCTAACTATTACCAGTAAACATCAGCATTACCTCTTCTCTTGGAAGATTACCGAACATGTGGCTATAACAAACCCCCTGTCCCACATGTATAGCTACGGCAACTTCATTAAGGGAAGCACACTAATCTAAATACAGCAATACACAACCATATATCAAATACACTTGCTCAACAATATGCACAATACATAAACCGCGTCTCTAATCGGCAGTAGAATAACATTAACAATAATAAACACAATAACAGGCATTGAAATATTACAGTGAGGGTCTCACCCTCACAGGTTGCAAACAGAAACATGAGAGATCCAAATAAAGTGAAAAGTATTTATGACTAATCATATTGGCTATGAAATGTGTAAGGAGAATAGCCTTGTTGGGGTTGGAACTGAAAGCATCATTACAACCCTTACAAAAAACTTACAAATTCTGTGAAGGCGAGTCGGCAGCAGGAATGCAAAGGTATGTCATCTCCTGGGGACAGAGAATATGCAATCCGTTAAGAGATCTTCACTTTATAAAGGGATAAACACAATTTGAAGGGCTGACTACAACAGAATGGTGCTTTATCACCTTGTACTACCATCTAAACTAGTATAAGTAATGGTTTCACAAGCAGCAATAGATCACTCTTTGATACACATTTTTTTTTTTTTTTTAATTTTGTCGTCGCCAATGATTTTACCCCCGTTCTCTCTCCAATTTGGAATCACCAATTGTATTTTTCTTAATCCCAGTTCACCGCTGAAACCCCCTGGTGACTCAGGGAACGACGGCTGACAGACGCATCCTCCGAAGCGTGTCCCTGCCTAACCATCTCTTTTTACACTGCAGATCTACATAGAAGCCATCAGATTTATAGTGCTGGAGGACAACACAGATCTGAATGGCTCCACTGCAGACCCGCAGGCGCCCTATCAGCCACAGGAGTCGCTGGTGCGCGGTGAACTATGGATTGCCCTGCCGTCCTAAGCCCTCCCTACCCGGGCGGCACTCGGCCAGTTGTGCGCTGCCCCCTGGGAACTCCCGGTCACAGTCGGCAATGCCTGGATTCGAACCCGCGATCTGCACTCCACGTGAAGCGCCTTTACTGGATGCGCCATTCAGAAGCCCCTCTTTGCTACACAGTTAAAAAAAGATTTTAAAAAATTTAATGCAATAGACTCCAGTTATACATTTTTTTAAATGTGGGCCTTTTTCCTACGAAGAAAAACGTAGCATAATGCAGCTGCTCTGAAGGGTTTCCCCTGCTGCTACAGGAGCCAAGGAGAGGAGGGATTTACGTGGATTGAGAACTCTGCAGTACATGTTTTTCCTGGGACAAATATCTTTGTGTGTATTCAAAGGCAAAAAACCATGTCTGTGTTACAGGCTGCCAAATACTGATCTTTACCTAAAGTCATCTGTGTGGCTTCAGATATGGGAAGCAAATCAGGATCCATTTCTGTCTGTCATATGATACAGATCAGGTACATCACTCCAAAATGCCTCGCGTTTCCCAACACTGGCCCATCTTGCAAGGAAATGTTTAATATAGTGTTCAATGGTTTAATTTCATTTTATGCTGTAACCCTAGTTTATGTTATGTGGAATGTAATGAAAGAAAAATAAAACAGGGAGTAAATGTTGTTGTATTTTTCATTGTATAACACCCTCTTTTTTCACATATATCTTATCTGAATGTCAAGTTATATTTACTTCATGAACATGTGTCAATGTCCACTTTGTTTACTGTGAAGACACAACAATGGCAGTGATCATAAAAAAAAAAAAAAAAAAACTGTGGTGTCTACTTTATACAGGGTTCATACACTTTTTCAACAACAAAATTCTATACTTTCTCCATACTTCCATGTGTTTTTCCCAGACTTGTGTTTTAGTTAGTTTCTACTAGTTTTTTGATAGTTATCCACATAGGTAGGCAGCCGCAGAGCATTATAGCTTTTTGATCCAGAGCAGAAGTTGCTCCTGGTTTTCTAAAAGTATTTGTCAGAATCTGGAGATGCATGTCTAGCAAGAGACAATGCAGGTATGCAAAAGAGAAGTAAGATACAATCTAAGAAATGCCCAATATTTGAGAACTATGTTGCATTATTTACAAAAATAATATAAAAAGTTGTATACTGCAAGTATACTTGTGCCAAAATAGGATAGTATAATGGTACCAATAGTATACTAAAACCAGACAATTTTGGAACAAGTATACTTGCAGTATATTACTTTTTTGTAAGGGATGATATTGGATTCTGAGCCAAACTTCTTTATACCCTCTGTTAAATGTTGAACACTATGGGACGTGAAAAATAACAAAAATGAAATAACAAATGTGCCAGTGTCGTATATTAAACATACAAGTCAAATACTAAATACAGTACACCCTCGCTGTAACAACCCTGTCTGGGTCCAAAGCCTTTTGTTCGCTATAGTAAAAGGATAATATAAGCTGCTATAGTAAAACGAACAATATAAGCTGCTAGAGTAAGTTAAGAAGTCACCTTGGATAAAGGCATTAGCTAAATTATTAATAATATTAGTATTGTTTTTATTCTTTGATTTTCTTTATTATTACAGTACTTGTCACTACTACCACTAATAATAATAATAATAATAATAATAATAATGAGATTGTGAATAAAAGTATAAACAGTACCTATTTGTGGCGTGCTGCATCTAGTATTATGGCTATATCCTATTCGTTGAAGAACACAGTATAACACCACCAACCCCCCCAAAGAAAACCCAAAACAAAGCCGGCGGGACCTCTCGCACTAAAGCATAGCGCCGATACCGCTGTACAAAGGAGCCAGCTCCCTTGCAAGGAGCGTATATCGGGCTTTTCTGCTGCCTTCCCCCGTGCACGCTACACTACATTTATAATAAAATTACTGTACATTTTATTAATCACATTAAAGAAATGAAAAACATGATGTCAACATGCTACGTTTATACACACTATAGGGGATACAGAAAGCGTTTTTTTTTTTAAATCCAAGTCTGATAATTACTATCGTATTCGATTTTTTTTTCCTGGGTTGGGAAATAACGTTAACGATTTAATAAAGGTAACAACAAGATAACAAAATGTGAGTCTTGGTGAGCAGAGTACAGTAGCTTGTAACTTCGTTTAAAAAAATCATAGCCTTCAATATAAATGTATATATTTTGGCTGTCGTATTGCCCATTTTAACTTTCGTTTCACTGGAGCAGACAGTCATGTGACATATACCAGTGCGCTGACGTTGTCGTTGTCAGCGGGCAATCCTCGCATGGATTTGGTCGCAAGCAATAGTTGTTACTAGTAAATTGCCGCTTGCAGTGTTGCCAGATTGGAATAAACACGCTCATTAACAAATGTGAAATGCAGGTTTCCATGCGAAACTGGGCGTGGTTTTCCCGTGTGTTTCATCATTTACACGAGTAAATGAGATTTACCCTATCCCTCTCTTTGGCCGTTTTTTTCGGCCACAAACCTGATTTACCAGAGTAATTCTCCCAAACGTGCACGCGCATCGCCATTTCACATGTAAACTGACCAGCATGGAAACCCCATGATTGTAACAATAACACACATCAATAGCTCTCATATGACATACATTTCATTATTATTTTGGGCTACAAATGTAGCACTTTACAGACTGGTAACATGCATTACTGCAAATGTGAATTTCTTCTCAAGGGTTTTAATTGGTTAAAGAAAAGGAATGATTGATTGATTCGTATCATTCGTATCAGCGTTATTCCGCAATTAAAATAAAAGGCTAAAATTGAGTGACCCCCGCGTCACATTGTAAAATACGCAGACTCAAGAACTATTGAATAACAGTTAGTTTTTACAGGAAGCATTAATTGGTACACTTTCAAATTCGAAGGAAATTCCACAAACTCACCAGAGTGCCATCAATATACTCGCTAGATGACTTTCCATACATTTTTTTACTCGCTCGCTAGTTTAGCGAGTATATTCTGCCGAGTATATTCTACTGAGAAAAAAAAAATTTACCTTGGCCCTGTTCCACATATGCAGTTCACAAAACCAGCAATAAAATGTACATCCCGTATGGGAAAACTAAACCTGCAGTGAGTGTGAAAAATGATGTAAATACGTGTTGCATGCGTAAAAGGTACTTACAAAGGTAAAAGTATAAAACCTGCAGCATTGTTTTCACATATTTTCCCACTAGTTTAAGGCTGCTCATTCTTTCAGCTCTTTTGTTAGAAGTCTTCCAATTTTGTGTAGCACAGTGTAGGCTACTAGGATGCATACTACTAAACTTCACAAGCAGAAAGAAAAAGAAAACAGTTGTATTATAAAGCCATTTAAAAAGTATGTGTGTGTATACTGTATGTGTATGTATATATACAGTGCCGTGAAAAACTATTTGCCCAGTCTGATTTTCTGCATTTTTGCATATTTTTGACACTGAATGTTATCATATCTTCAACCAAAACCTAATATTAGATCAAAGTGACCCTGAGTGAACAAATAACACAAAAATTTGATACATATTTCATTTATTTATTAAAGAAAGTTATGCAACACCCAATGCCCCTGTGTGAAAAAGTAATCGCCCACTTGGACTCAATAACTGGTTACGCCACCTTTAGCAGCAATAACTGCAACCAAACGCTTCCTGTAGTTACTGATTAGTCTCTCACAGTGCCGTGGAGGAATTTTGGATCACTTCTCCATGCAGAACTGCTTCAACTCAGTGACATTTGTGGGTTTGAGCATGAACTGCTCGTTTCAGGTCCTGCCACAACATCTCAATGGGGTTTAGGTCTGGACTTTGACTAGGCCATTCCAAAACTTTAAATTTCTTATTCTTCAACAATTCTGATGTAGACTTGCTTGTGTGTTTTGGATCATTGTCTTGCTGCATGATCCAGCTGTGCTTCAGCTTCAGCTCACGGACGTATGGCCTGACATTCTCCTGTAGAATTCTCAGATACAGAGCAGAATTCATGGTTCCTTCAATGATGGCAAGGCGTCCCCAAACCATGACACTACCACCACCATGCTTGACCGTTGGTATGAGGTTCTTACTTTGGAATGCAGTGTTTGGTTTTCGCCAGACATAATGGGGCCCATGTCGGCCAAAAGGTTCCACTTTTGACTCATCTGTCCATAGAACATTGTTGCAGAAGTCTTGAGGATCATCCAGGTGCTTTTTAACAAACTTGAGACGAGCATTCATGTTCTTCTTAGTGAGCAATGGTTTCCGCCTTGCTACTCTGCCATGAATCCCATTTTTTCCCAGTGTCTTTCTGATGGTGCAGTCATGAACACTGACCTTAGCCGAGGCGAGAGAGGCCTGCAGATCCCTGGATGTTGTTCTAGGGTTCTTTGTGACTTCCTGGACGATTTTACGCCTTGCTCTTGGAGAGATTTTGGCAGGACAGCCACTCCTGGGAAGATTCACTACTGTCCCAAACTTTCTCCATTTGGACAATATGGCTCTGACTATGGTTCGGTGGAGCCCCAGAGCCTTAGAAATGGCTTTGTAACCCTTTCCAGACTGATAGGCATCAACAACTTTTTTCCGGAGGTCTTCAGGAATTTCTTTTGTTCGTGGCATGATGTGCCTCTAGAACCTGTGTGCTGACAACTTCACTCTGATGGTAAGGGCCAAAGTTAGTTAGATTTATATTGGGCAGGGCTGGCCCAAATCAGGCCTGGTTGTTAACCAAAGTACTCAAACAGCTGACCCTAATTATCCCTTTAATTGGGTTGAGTTAACTAGGGGGGGCAATAACTTTTTCACACCTGAAGATTGCATGTTTGATTACCTTGCACACCAAACAAATGAAAGAAGCACCAAACTTTGGTGTTATTTTTTCTCTCAGACTCCCTCTATATACTAATACAACCCACAAAAAATCTGACCAAATACAATGTGAAAAATGTGCAAAAATGCAGAAAATCAGACGGGGCAAACACTTTTTCACTGCATAGTAGTCGCCTTGGACAAAGGCATCTGCCAAATAAATAAATACATTTGTTTTGTAGTTAATTCAGTGGGGTAAAGTAAGGCCTTCACAACCTATTCTTACTTCTGGGATATTTTTCTCCTTTAATACAGTGTTGCCTATAATGGCTTTGATAACGTTTTCAATCTGTGCAATGTCACAGATATCCAAACACAAAAATTGCATGTCCACCCCCGTACTAAATAATAATAAAAAAACCCTTTTCATGTCCTTGTCATAATGTCCATGTCCATGTTTTTGCTGTCAAGGAGCAAAAGCTTAAGTAATTCAAAAATGAATTAAGGTGAATGAAATGCACCACAAGCAGGCAACTACTTTGATGGTTATAGATGGGATAATTCATTATCCCACTTGGTCTTGGAATAATAGATACCAAATAATGTTTTTCATTTACTCATTTAAACAAGAAACTTTCAAACAAAAGCATTATCATAAAATCCATAACTGTATTTCAGACTACAGGCAGTTACGTGGCATTTCAAATGTCTATAAAAATCACCACCAATTACTGGCAGCTGACAACCAGCTTGTGTCATAGTTACTGTAACTGGAAACAAAATAGAATACACAGAATGCAGATGACAATCTTTACAAGTCAGAACGCATCTTCAATTGAGGTTCCTGATTAAATATCTAAGCACACACTAGTACAATGTGAAATCTAGAATCTGTACCTTCGTCTACACTGCTGTGCAATATGCTTTTGAGCAGATTGTGTGCAATATTTATATTTTCGCAGATCCACTTACGAAAACATTTAACTGTCAAACTTTTTAGTGCAAACACTGGGACATCGTCAGCTTTATTTACAAAATTCTTTAATTCAAGAATTATATTATGTGGCTTAAGACTGAATTTGCTTCCTAAATTGCACACATTCTGGTTAACTGAAGTAACACACTGGCACTAGTCCTCTGATTAAGATCATCAGAGATTAAAAAAAAAAATTAAATAAAAAAGCCACATAAGAACATATCGGGTAGAGTAAGAAAAGAGTGGTTAGACTGAATCTATTTGGTTTATTTTACAGTTTGTGTTGCCATTATTATTATTTTATAGTAAATAATAATAATGGCACAAGATGTTGCAGTTATTTAAATTTAATTACAAATATAATTTGTCACCTTCATTAATTCTGTATTTCTGATAGGCTTGCACTAAAGAGTTGGTACATAGATATGCAGGCTAATTCTATATGATTATAAACAAATACAATAAATAAACATGAATATATGCATACAGACTTTGGAGATAACCTAACCATACACACACTGAAGTTTTGGGAAGAGTGAAAGATCCCCCACCCATTTGTGCTCATTAGGACCTGCTCCACAGACTTCACCGGCAGTGGGGATTTTATGATTTATCAAAAGACAACAGGTCGTTCCCCTTTAAAAAACACGTGCATGCATAACACTGGTGTTGAACATCCTCAGCTACCGTAAACTGAAAAACCCAGAGAAAGTACCTGTGGAACATTAGGAAAGGGATACAAGCTGAAAGCACAGATTGTGAAGCACCGGGTACTTTTAACTCTTTTCTCGTAAATACACCTGCCACAAATAATCTTCTCCGCTACAACAGCTGTTCAGTGCTCAGCGTATGGTAAATGCACTGCCTGACTGGAAGTTGACATTAAAGGTTAATTTCTAAAATGAAAAGTCAGTCATTGTTGATTGCTCACTCGCAACTTTACAAGGAAGATAAAGGGAGGAGGGGTTTATCTGGGGTTTATATTGTATACATTTTGAATAAAACACTTTTTGCCTTTTCCTGAACAAGATTCTGAAGTAGTGAATCTCCAACCTTTTCTAACTGGGACCTTTTGAAGTGACCACTCCTAATATACCTTCTTACTAAAATATAGGGTGTAGATTTTTAATATTAAAATAATTGTATTCAACTAGATAAACTGCCATATCACAACTCTCTACAAAATATATATTTTTAAATAATAAAAACAGTAAATGAAATCCCCTGCCATAGCTAGTATTATGATGCAAAAGCTGATGACCAGCACATATACTAACATTACAACAGTATTAGTACAGAACAACAATTAGCAATGAAATGTTTAATCACAATTTGATAAGCATTTCTTCAAATCAAATCAAATCAGAAGTCCCCCCACATAAATCTCCAATATCCAATATTCTCAGTAATTTAAGCTTAATACTGTTCCTACCAAGTTTCATGACAATTGGATAAACAGTTCTTTAGATATATGTACAAATGTAGCTGTGGCATACAGGTGGACGGGTGTATGGACAGACAGGCACAGCTGTCCAGAATCTGATACTCAACCTCATGCTAAATGAGATCACTACCAAGTTTCAGAAATATAAGAGTGACATAGAGTGTGCAAAAATGTAATGTAAGTGTGACATAGAGATGGATATATGTATGGACAGACACCCCCATATATCCCCAGGATATGTTATTGTTAGAGCCTCGTGTTTTTCGCAAATACGAAATAGAACAAAATAAAACGAAATGCAACATAGAAAACAAAATAAAACAAAAAATCATTATAAAAGCAAGTTACATTTTTTAATTGGGAGGTTTAAGCAAAAAATACTTGAAATAATTATTTGCAATCGTAGCTGTTAAGGCTCAGCCGTTACCATAGACACGGTCTGAAGGGAAACGGAAGCTCTGACTAGCACTTGCACAGATGTATAATTTGGAGCAAGTCGTTCGGCAGTTAAAATTGTGATGGAAGACAAGAGAAGTTTATTCCTAAAATGCCTGAACCACGGATAACAATTAAACAACACTGCAAAGAATTTCTCCTGATTTCTCTTGGCCAACTGTTTAATCCAATAGAGATAGCCACCCAGGCATCAGTGGATAAAAATATGTTGAAGGAATGTATTGTGAACATGCCATTGCGGAGGGAAGGAGAAATACATTATTTTGTGTTGTGATACCTGAAACTAAACGACAGTGTGAAAGATGCAGTTAAGAATAATTTGGATGGCTCTGTAGATATTATTGACATGCAGTTTGGGGTCAGGTGCCAGAATGCGTTAAATCCTTAATTTAAATATTTGTGCTAGAATGAAGCTCCTTATAAACACATGTGTAAAATATCAATTTTTTTTTTCAGTAGCCTGCTTTTTGAGTTAATGCTGAATTATACAACATTCTGAAATAAGCCATTTGTTGTTTGTTTGTTGATTTAATATCCTTCATTCTGATTTGATTTCTATTGTGCAGTAATAAAAGTATTTTTGTATTTTCATTTGATCTCATTGTATTTTTATAGAGGGCATGGGCAGTATTTACTGTAAATAGGCAGTTAATTAGTGGGGGACTGTACGTTAGTGTCACTAATGAGAATCTATGGTAACTGTGCTAGGTCTGTTTATTTCAAAGTAATAAAAAAAAACGTCTAATGTTTAATGTTTCTATTGAGTCACTGCAGTTGTGTCATTGATATTTTCGCTATGTAAAAAAAAAAAAAAAAATACATAAATATGCATCAAACTTTTGAAGTAGCTACATTTCACTTTTGCCCAAGGTCCCTTGAAGAAAACAACAACATTGACAAATTATGAAAAATGCTATTTTCTGAGCACAGTCCCGTATTGTGATGCATGCACAGAAATACAGAAAGCGCTGTACAGTTTAGGACAGTAACTCTAAAAACAACAACACAAAGTACAAAACAACAAGTACACAACGTTGTCGGGGAGAGCGAAGCAGCATTACTTTTTTGTTGCCATTTAGCTACAAAATGTTTTGCTGCATCCATACTTTAATCTTGGACAGTTATTAAGTACCGAGACAGCCACGTTTGTATCAGGTGTAGTCTTAATATATAATTGTGTGTCGTCTGTGTATGAGATGACCCTGTAACTGATGAGCCACCACACATTCCAAAATTTTGGACAGAAATAGATTGGAAATAGGCCTATAATTACAGAGCATCTGGATCGAGATTTTTTTTTCCCCCGCAAAGGAGTCACAATGGCATATTTAAATGCTAATGGAACTACTGCAGTACTCAGTGATTTAGTGATGATGAGAACTGGGAAATGAGACACTAAGCGATGTTGGATCCAAGAAACAAGAGGTCGGTTTCATTTGAGTGACTATTTCAACCAAGCTAGAAGAAGTAACCTCAGCGAAATAGAACAAGTAAAAACACGTAAAAACGATGTAGCAAATGGCAAGACAGCATGGGAAACATAACATGACAGTTGATGTATAATATTGTCAACTTTACTTGTGAAGTAGTCAAGAAACTTGTCACATTGCTCTTTAAAGCCGGTGGGTGTAGACACACGTTTTGGTTGCAACATATGATTTATTGTTGAAAAAAGGTGCCTGGGATTTGCAGAACTGTCTCAAATGAGGTTAGAATAAAAAATCTGGCTGAATTTAAGGCATGTCTATTTGTCAATTTATGCTCCCTCCATATTCGAAGATGAACAGTTAAACCAGTGTCCCTCCACCTGTGTTCAAGCCTACGTCCCGCTGTTTTCATGGAGCGTAGCTGATCACTGTACCATGGTGAACAATGCATGTAGGAAACTACGCGTGTTTTCTCAGGAGCTAAACTATCAACATTGCGTAAGTTTGTGTTATAAGACGCCACCATATCCACCAATGCCCGGGGATGAACATCATATAGTGATGTAGCAAAAAGGCTTTCAGCAAATGTAATTGAATTGACAGATTTAACATTGTGAAATTTAACAGTACGTTTAGCTCTGATTACTGGTAATGGTAGATCCAAGTTAAACAAAATGGCCATTTGATTGTCAGATCAAGGGCTTGGAGATTAGTAACTGGCAGGCCCGTGGTGATAACCAAATCAAGGATATGACCTTGACTGCGAGTAGGGACATTTACATGTTGTGTGAACCTACAGTAATCCCAAAGAGCCAAAAACTCACTTGACAGAGCACAGGACTGAGAGTCAACATGAATACTGAAATCACCTGTGAGCAGAATCCAATAGTGCTTGAGGTGTAAAAACGTTAACAGGTCTGACAGCTCATTCAAGAATTAAGTATTTTGTTTAGGGGGTCGATAAAAAAAAATAATATAATAAAAAGGACCACCACCACAGGCATGGAAGAAACTAATTTAAAAGCTAGACACTCAAATGAGATAAAAAAAGCAACAGCCACTGCTCTGATATTGTAACCAAGTCGGTATACAACAGCCAATGCCCCACCACGACCAGAGGCATGGGCTTGAAAACCGAAGCCAGAAATGTTGTTGATGCCAGGTTTCAGTCATACATACAAAATCAAGGTTCTGGTCAGAGATAACTTCACTCAATAGCAGAGACTTATTTGCAAGAGAACGAGTATTGAATAATGCTACTTTAACTGACCTAGATGGAAGTGATTGACTTACATGCTGCGACTCAAAGTTAGTCTTAGGAAGACAGCGTAAACTGCTAGGTCTAGCACAAGAGCACCTAGCCGAGTGGAGTCGCCGGCGAGACCTAATAGTAGTGATATTAACATTAGCATTGTTAGAATAGTCATAAATAAAACCTTGCCCAGAGCACCTATGCAAATATCTTGGTCTACGCACTATTCCAAGCCTGTGACAAACAGTCAAAACATCATGGGAAACTGAAAAAGAACCAAAACGCTTTAAATACAGTAAATGTGAAAAATAGAACAACAAAAACACACTGCCACAGTCCGGAAAAAAGTACAGTACACCACAGTCCAGGAAAATGTTCAATTTACCACAGTTTGTTCAAGACTGAATAGATTCAATTCTTTTAGCCTGTCTGCATATGACATGCCGTTTAAACTCTGAATAATTCTGGTCGCTCTTCTTTGCACTTTTTTAGAGAAGCAATATCCTTTTTGTAGCGAGGTGACCAGAACTGAACACAGTATTCTAGATGAGGTCTTACTAATACATTGTAAAGTTTGAACATTACTTTCCTTGATTTAAATTCAATACTTTTCACTATATATATATATATATATATATAACAGGACCAGCTCAGTGAAGCATTCAGACAGGGCCAGGGCACAAACACTCAGTTCAAGTATATGTCAGTGACAAGACCGACGGAAGCAGAACCAGTTCAGTGATGCAAGCAGGCAGGATAGAAAAGATCGCTTGCCGCTTACAGGTGGTCCTCGGTTCAGATAGTCGGCAGACACCAAGTCCCACAGCACCAGTAAGCAGGACCAAAAATAATGAGCAGGTAAACAGCAGACACCACCACAGACACTGCACACCACACTTGACTGCAACTGAGCACCAGCAGCAATTTCAATGGATCAGACAGGTAAGTCCGGGCTTGCAGAGTGAAAAGGACAGCATGTGTTTGTCTTCACCACTACTGAGTCAGTGCAGGGGTGGTAGCGGTGAGCTGAGCCTAAAAATACAATTGGACATTTCAAATGGGGAGAAAAAAACAGGGTCAAATCAATTGGCGACTACTAAATTAAAATAATTAATTAATTAATTAATTAATTAATTAATTAATTAAAATCGGCATAGTTGTTTGAGTAAGATCAAGTGCACAGAATGGCATTTCCCCCTAGGATAACTTTCATTCAGTTAATTAAGGCATATTATTTCTTTGATATTTGATGTTTTAATAGTTTATTGCATGATACTATGTTGTATTTCTGTACTGTTGTGATATTTCTTTGATCTGTATTGTCTCCCCCATTTCCCTCTTCCCAATATATATATACATATATACATATATACCGTGCCTATGGAAAGTCTACACCCTCTTGAACTTTTTTCATTTTGTTGTGTCAGTGCCTCAGAGTTTCAGGCATTTAAATGAGGATTTTTTTCCACTTATCTACACACCATACTACACACTCTTAAGAGGAAAAAAGTTATCATAATTGGATAAGTCTCCACCCCCCTGAGTTAATACTTGGTGGAAGTACCTTTGGCAGCAATAACAGCTGTGAGTCTGTTGGGATAGGTCTCTACCAACTTTGCACACCTAGATTTGGCAATATTTGAGCATTCTTCTTTACAAAACTGTTCAAGCTCTGTCAAGTTCCTTGGGGAGCGTTGATGGACAGCAATCTTCAAGTCATGCCACAAATTTTCGATTGGATTTAGGTCGGGGCTCTGACTGGGCCAGTGTAGCTTTGGCTGTGTGCTTTGGGTCGTTGTCATGCTGAAAGGTGAACTTCCATCCCAGTTTCAGCTTTCTTGCAGAGGGCAGCAGGTTTTCCTCAAAGACTTCTCTGTACTTTGCTCCATTCATGTTCCCTTCTATCCTGACAAATGCCCCAGTCCCTGCCGATGAGAAACATCCCCATCACTATGCTTCACATTAGGGATGGTGTTCTTTGGGTGATGCGCTGTGTTGGGTTTGCGCCAAACATAACGCTTTGCGTTTAGCCAAAAGGTTCAATTTTAGTTTCATCAAACCACAAAACTTTTTGCCACATGGCTACAGAATCTCCTGAGTGTTTTTTTTTGCATACTTCAAAACGGGATTCAAGGTGGGCTTTCTTGAGTAAGGGCTTCCTTCTTGCCACCCTACCATACAGGCCAGATTTGTGGAGTGCTTGGGATATTGTTGTTTTTGCAAAGTTGCCATTGGCCTCTTGGTAGCCTCTCTGATCAGTCTCCTTCTTGCTCGGTCATCAAGTTTGGAGGGACGGCCTGATCTAGGCAGGGTCTTGGTGGTGCCATACACCTTCCACTTCTTAATAATTGTCTTGACCATGCTCTAAGGGATATTCAAGGCCTTTTTTATTTTTTTATACCCATCCCCTGATCTGTGCCTTTCAACAACTTTGTCCCGGAGTTCTTTTGAAAGCGCCTTGGTGCTCATGGTTGAGTCTTTGCTTTGAAATGCACTACCCAGCAGAGGCAACCTACAGGAACTGCTGCCTTTATCCTGAAATCATGTGAATCACTACAATTTAACACAGGTGGAAGCCACTTAACTTGGTGTGTGATTATGAAGGCGATTGGTTACACCTGAGCTAATTTAGGATTGCTATTACAAGGGGGGTGGACACTGACCCAACCAAGCTATTTCAGTTTTTATTTTTAATTAACAGAATATTTCTTTCACTTGGAAGTTGTGGGGTAGGATGTGTAGATAAATGAAAATAAATTTTTTTTTAATGCATTTTAATTCCTGGCTATAAGGCAACAAAAGGTGAACATTTTGAAAGGGGGTGTAGACTCTTTCTATAGGCACTGTGTGTGTATATCTATCTATCTATCTATACACAGTGCCTTGCATAAGTATTCACCCCCCTTGGACATTTCCACATTTTCTAGTGTTACAACCTGGAATTAAAATGGATTTAATTGGGATTTTTACCATTTGATTTACACAACATACTTAACACTTTGAAGGTGCAAAATATTTTTTTTTATTGTGACACAAAAGTTAATTATACAAAAAAAAAGACATTTGTTGGTTGCATAAGTATTCACCCCCCTGAGTCAATACTTGGTAGAAGCACCTTTGACAGCAATTACAGCTGTGAGTCTTTTTGGTCTCTACCAGCTTTGCACATCTGGATCCTGCAATTTTTGCCCATTCTTCTTGGCAAAATTGCTCAAGCTCTGTCAAGTTGGATGGGGAGCGTTGATGAGCAGCAATTTTCAAGTCTTGCCACAGATTCTCAATCGGATTGAGGTCTGGGCTTTGACTGGGCCATTCTAAGACATTCAGGTTCTTGTTTTTAAACCACTCCAGTGTAGCTTTGGCTGTGTGTTTAGGGTAATTGTCCTGCTGGAAGGTGAACCTCCGCCCCAGTCCCAGGTCTCTTGCAGACTGAAACAGGTTTTCCTCTAGAATTTCCCTGTCCTCAATCCTGACCAGTTTCCCAGTCCCTGCCGATGAAAAGCATCCCCATAACATTATGCTGCCACCACCATGCTTCACCGTGGGGATGGTGTTCTCATGGTGGTGAGCAGTGTTGGCTTTGCGCCACACATAGCGTTTTGCGCTAAGGCCAAACATTTTTTTCCACATGTTTGCTGTGTCTCCCACATGCCTTTTGGCAAAATCCAAACGGGATCTGATATGGTTTTTTTCAGCAAATGGCTTTCTTCTCGTCACTCTTCCATAAAGCCCAGCTTTGTGGAGCGTCCGGGTTATAGTTGTCCCATGGATGGTTTCTCCCATCTCAGCTGTGGATCTCTCCACCTCCTTCAGAGTTACCATTGGCCTCTTGGTTGCTTCTCTGACTAATGCCCTCCTTACCTGGTCACTGAGTTTTGGTGGATGGCCTTCTCTAGGCAGAGTCGTGGTTGCGCCATATTCTTTCCATTTTTTAATAATGGATTTAACAGTGCTCCGGGGATGTTCAAAGTTTGGGATATTTTTTTATAAGCCAACCCTGATTGGTGCTTCTCCAGAACTTTATTCGTTCTAAGGCTAAATACAAATAACGTGTTCTCCTAATTATGGACCCCAACAACCACATTATAATGGGGTAGCACTGTATATACTTCAGTGAGTAATTTGGCTGGTCAAGAGTACTCAATTTATAGCTTTTTATGTTATTGTTAGCCTCCGTGCTGGTCTCAATCACTTAGTAAACAGTGCTGAACTAAACCACGATAGCCTGCTAGTGACCAAGCATTTAAAAATGCCAATAATGTATTTTTGTATTAGCTTCTCCAGGTCAGTGGTAGTAATGTGTGGATAGTGAACTTTGTCTTTGCCTCTGTATTTTTTCATTATCAACAAAAATACATGATTGGCATTTTTAAATACTTAGGTCACTAACAAGGCTAACATTGCTGGTTATGTCAGCTCTGTTTACGGAGCGACTGAGACCAGCACAGAGGCTTCATTTATTTAAATTAATTACAATAAATGGAAACATTGAAAACCTCCGGTTTAATGTTTACAACAAATAGAACCTTGTTTGAGGGACTATAATAAAATTGTTTGTGTTTAAAAAAAAAAAAAAAAAATCTTAAATTGTATCTGTTTTAGAAGCGGGATAACACACTCCGGGTAGGATTTTCAAAAAAACAGTGCTATTGTATCGAACTACAGTACAGTAACGATAGCTTTAGTAGCAAGTGATTTGCAGATGAAATTTGTTAATAAAATGAATCCGTTAATGCTTTGAAATTGAGTCGATGAGGTCATTAATGAACGCATTTCTCATTAAAAAGCATAATTGTCTCAGGTGTAGTGAATTAGGTATACAGTTTATTTAAATATAAATTAGTCTCTAGTCACCCATTCAGGGACATCAAAATGTAAGAAATGAGACATATCCTATTTAAGTTCTGGATCATGTAGAACTCTAATTCCCTTGACAATAACCGACATTCACACAACGTGTCAGAAATATAAAACAATAGTTTATTTAAGAATAAAAAGGGGTGCACAACTAATCTAATATTACAGAAAGGAAAGGTTATTGGTTAGAGATATGCATGAATAGTATACAGTTCATTGATTTCATTGTCAAACAATTACAACAACCATAACATTATGAGCATACATGGTTAATACACTAATATTAATTACGGTTGATCACACAAAGTGACTAACTGGAACTGGATATTATTATTACACGGCACTGGTTCCAATTCATGGAAATTGTGAAATCCATGCTTACCGTGAAAAAATACAGCCTCAGTGATACAACAGCACAAATAAGCAATGTCAGTGAAGGGAAAGTTTTAAAAAAAAAATTAAAATAAAAAGGAAAGATAGATTTTCTGGCAAACTGTCTGAAGATTTACCCATGGCTGGAGTGCAATAACAATAGTGGTCAAATGAGTTATTAGTTCTGTAGTGTGTATGCGTACCTGTAGTTTGCTAACTGCTGTAACCTGTACAACCTGTACAAACAACGCGGCTTTGAAAGGAAAAACAAAACTTCGTCAGGCAATGGAGAGTGCGCTGCATCACAATGATGAACAGCTGGATGTACATAATGTTAGATGTTTATATTTGAGAGACTATATAGTTTCACAGTTCTTGAAATTTACAGTTGCAAAGGACAGTTTTGTTATGGTGCATTGCTCTGGACACTCGATTCAGGAAAAAAGGTATGCTGTTTTAAAGCACACATACACATTCTAATCCCTTTTGTGAAAGCACACTTTTTACTAGTTAAAAAGCAGAACTACATAAGGTAGTAAGAAGGTATTACACAAAAATAAATGAAAACAGAAATCGGTCCACTTCTCTATATCGTGTTTCGTTCACTATTATGTTATCTCTCCTACTCGTTTCATAACGCAGGAAGCTGCTACTTGAACCATGTCATACTTAGCTACTTGTTGGGTTTTTTTTGGGGTGTAAGAATTTGAGCAAAACTAAATGATCTACCTATTTGTGTGTTCATTTTTAGCGTTAATATTTTGGGGGGAATAACACTGAATTACAAAACAGCAACAGTCATTGAAATGTCTATATAAATTAGCAATGTAGATACACTAAAGACATGGAAGGAATCAGAATGTGTATTGCACCATTGCATTTTAAAGTATTGCAATTTTAAGCACAAAATCAGATCTCCATATACCATATATGATCATAGAATATGTGATTATGTGTAATATTTCTTAATATTTGACCTGCACATTTGACAATTTAAATGATTACGCAAAATTAAAAACGTCTGACACTTTACTAACGTTTAAACTCTAAACGATTTACACCTGACTTGGATCATGGTAACGTTATAGCTAGCTATTTGCTCCTGTTTTTTTTTTTTTTTTTTTTTTTTTTTTTTCCTAGTCAGAATTTGTGTTCATTTTTAGCGTGGGTGAAACCAGGGTTAACATTATAACAAAATAATCTCCATGACCGATTAAATTAGCACTTTACAGACACTGAATAAACTTAATATCATGTTAGGTCATTGTCTGTTATCTTATAAAATTGTAATGTTTTTAACAGTTATTTCATTTTACTTTTGGTCTATAAAATAAACTTTATTCCACGTTGTTCAGTACTGTAGGTATTTGTACTCCATTGTTCAAACAATATGATTTGCATTGTGGGCCTTTGCGCGTATCTACATAGAACAGTACAAACCTCAGTCATCCATCGGGAAGCTCTATTAGCAATTGCTTCCTGCTTTATGAAAGATACTAATAACGTTTTGCCTCTCTCTAGCTCCTCGCACTTTCTCAAAACTGCTTGGACAATATATTGGCTCCTCTGAGACTCAAAGGCATCAGAGTGCTTTACGTGGATGACTGGCTGATTTGTGCCAAATCACCAGCACAAGTAGTGTTGCACACGCAACTGGGAACCAACCACCTCCAATGGCTAAGTTTCAGGTTGAACCAATCTAAAAGCTGGCTGACGCCCTCTCAGAGGGTTGTCTGTCTCTGTTTCATAAACATGATCGCCACTCTGTTGGACAACAGGATCTAGAGGCTAACTGTAAGCTTGAAGCTTTTCAGCCCAATGCAGCAGTGATGGTAATGACCTTCCAGAGATTCTGGGCCTGATGGCAGCAGCATCTCCGGTTCTTTTAGCGCTCCCACACATGAGCCCTCTCCAAGCCTGGTTCAACCACAGGGTCCTTCACCCTGTCTTGGACCGGCACCGCCAACTCACAGCGTCCTGTGTCACTGTTTGAAAGCTCTCTCGTGGTGGAAACAACTAGCTCAGCTGTGCTTGGGTACAGTTCTGGGTAGTGTCACCAGGAGAGAGGTGGTGACCACAGACCCTTCCATCCTAGGTTGTGGAGCTGTCTGGAAAGGCCAGGGGGTGCAGGAGTGTGTAAACCCCCATGAGCGGGTCTCCACTAAATACTTTCGAGCTGCAGGCAGTTCATCTGGCCCTACAGGAATATTCCAGGGAGATACAAGGGAGATTATATATTATTTATTTATTTTGTTTATTTAGCAGACACCTTTATCCAAGGCGACTTACAGAGACTAGGGTGTGTGAACTATGCATCAGCTGCAGAGTCACTTACAATTACGTCTCACCCAAAAGACAGAGCACAAGGAGGTTAAGTGACTTGCTCAGGGTCACACAATGAGTCATTGGTTGAGGTGGGATTTGAACCGGGGACCTCCTGGCTACAAGCCCTTTTCTTTAACCACTGGACCACACAGCCTCCTACAGATGCGTGTTGATCCGCGGACACCACCACAGTGGTGGCTTATATCAACCACCATGGCAGTCTCCGGTATCCCGGTCTCAATCGTGTTGGCCAGAAGCTTTTGCTATGGGCTCATGAACACATGTTTTCAGTAAGAGCAGTTCACCTGCCAGAGGTAAGGAACTGGGTGGAAAACCTTCTCTTGAGAGGCAGCCCCCACAGTTCGGTATGGCACTTCACCCAGAGGTTGTGAACCTCATATGGGAGAAGTTTGTGTGCGAAGATATATCTCTTTGCAACCCAGGAGTCCACAGAGTTGGACTGCAGACACGGTCAGGATTGCATACGATCTAGACGACCTGCCAGAAAAGGTCACTGGTCACGCCACAAAAGGTCTTGCAACCTCCAGGGTGTTATTCCAGGACGCATCTGTCTCAGACATTTGCAACGCTGCAGTATGTGTCAAGCCTTATACTTTACCAGGTTCTACCAATAGAATGTCTTAGATCAGCAGAACCCTGGTTTTGGGACCAGGGTGTTAAGAGTAGCCACTCGTTCTGCTTTTTAACATATTTTTATTATGTTCCACTTTAAGTCCTGGGGTAGTTAGCCATACACCCTTTTTGGACTGTCAAATGCTGAGGTTACTCAGTGTAGCCTTGCAGCATATACACTGCATGAGGGTTCTTCCTCACTGTACTGTGGACTATATGCCATGGACCCTTATTCAGTCCTCAGCCAGAGTGCTAAAGGCAGTTTATCTTCCTTTTTAGCACATCTGCAGGTGCTTCAAGTCCTTCACTTGTGACGGCTTGGATATTATATCCCATTCGGTAATGGTTACATTTTGTACTTGAGATGGAATGTTAGGTTACTATCATAACCCTAGTTCCCTGAAATAGAAATGTAACCATTAACCTTCAAGGCGTTCACTCCAAAGCAGCAGGCCTGAAGAGAAAATGGTACTGAGGGCGGAGATGACATCTGATGCATACAGGGCTCTTAAAGGACCAGCTTTGATATAAGTGCTCAAGTAATTCGGGCTGTAAGAGATATATCCCATTCGGTAATGGTTATATTTCTATTTCAGGGACCCAGGGTTATGATAACCTAACCTATCTTAATTTTACACCAATGCAAACATCAATGCAATAGTGACTGCCAAGACTACCAGTTTTTAGAATGCCATTCTGCGCTTACCACCATGTTTTCCATGTATCTACGATTTTTGTTCTTGCATGAACACTTCCTGTTATCATACTTTAATTGATGTAAAAGGCTTGACAACTCAACTACAGATTCAGAAGCCTAAGAAATGATGCTGGGTAATTATAATGAAATTACTTCAGGCCTTACTTTACAAACTGGTTTTGAAGATTACATTACTGCAACGTCAACCATGCATGGTTGCCATAATTAGGTGCTAACAGATTAAAGGTATATTGAATTGTATACAGTGCTGAAATGCTCCTTGGTGTATTGGGGAACTGCAAATGAAAGACATACTGGAAAAATTCAGGAAAAGAGCTAAGGAAATAAAATATTTACATTCAAATTCTTCAAATTTTTCTCAGGCTTCTTTTTGACTTTTAGTCAGAACATAGACCTCCAGCTTGAAGCCTAACATAAGGAATTTACATGTCCATGTTAGCAATCCTTTGCCACTCAAGTTTAAGAATCCAATTATAGGCATCTAAAAACATTAGGGATAACCATATCATTTTATTACAGGGCAGGAACCATGCACATGAAGAGGGGTTTTTGTGTGGATGTATATTGTAAATAGTGTGTGTATTTTACTCCTGCTCACTGGTAAATCCATTTCAGTTACATATGTGAGCAGGAGGATGATGGGAAATGTAGTTCTGAGAGGTCCATGCAGGTACATGGGAAGCCCTCGAGGCAGGGAATGCAATTTAAAAGTTTAAAAAAAAGTGGTAACAATGTAAAATAAATAAATAAATAAATCAATACACACATTTTATGTAAACGCTTGTAGCAACTCATGGGAATATGTGACACAATAAAATAAAAAGGTCCTTATGTGCCCTTTAAGCCGCCAAATTACAGTACAAGCCAATACCTAAAAGTATAGTCAACAGTTTGTGCACAGTTTGTGATTGTTTTCGTAAAAATAATGCTGTAGTTATTTTATGAATTCTTATTTCAAATCGAATTATACAAGTTGTACCGAGTTTGTACAGTACTGTATACTGTAACTGATTCATTCACTGCATTTCTTTCAATCATTTTCATAAGGACATTTAACTAAAAATAAACTTGTAAATACTGTAATACTGTAAACATGCAAGTTCTGTTATTTGTATGCATGTTAATGCCATGGCTCATGTGCACCCATGGTTAACTCGACACCTTGGACAAGTCAACCCTAAATGGCAACCCCGTGGGATGTCAAGTTAACCGAGGTTGACTGTAATTATATATAGTGGTAAGAGTGGTGTGCGATCAAGGCTGGTCAGCGACAGGAATAGCAAACACAGAGGCAGTAACTGCAGTTCACAGCATTTGCACACTTTTATTAATTAGAAAACAAACAAAACACAGGAACCAAACAAAAGTTCAAACAAAAACAGCACCCTAGCACAGCTATCTCAGTGCTTAATTACCTTTCTTTCCTTCTCTCTCCTGCACTGTTTTGTAGGAACAATTAAATAATTGAAAATGTAATCTTTATTGGGTTGGTTGATTAGTTCTCTTATTAATAATATTTGATTGTGTTAAGGATTGAGGATTTACTATGAACACACATACACAAGCTGGACACAAGGAATGTTTAATCAGTAGTAGTATTTTATTTAAGTACACAAATATTAAACAGAAATCAGAAAAGTCAGAAAGTAAATCTCTTAGTTCTAAGCACCAAACACAAGTTCAAAGCTCTCACTGCACTCATGCTGGCTAGCAGGCAATTGAAATTTGACACCGCCTGTCTCCTCACACACAAAGCAGCCACCACAACAGCTCAAGCAAGCTGTGACGTAGCTAGTAAATTGCTCACACACACACGCGCCCACATTCAAGCACAGACTTGACTGAAATGATGCAGACAATCTTTTAGAATATATCACATTAAGCTTATTAATGGTATATAGATTAAGGATACGGCAAGTTTACTTTTCAAGAAATTCTTCATACAACAATATGAGGTAGATTACTTATAGTTTCTTCATCAAGTTTCACTAAAAGTTATTTCACACTCAAAATGTGCAAACTAAATAATTAACAGTTCAATTCTATGTGAATGTGTTACAATTAATTAATTTAGTTCCATGAAAGGAAAATGCAACTGAAATTATACTCAGTGGTTCCTTGAAGCTTAGACTTTTGGTCTGCTGGCTTGGAAACTCAGTCTGTTGAAGTGTCCAGTACAAAAACCTCTGAAGCAATGAAGTCTTCAATCCCACACTAGATCAAACTCGTCAACAAAGCTTTCAATTCTCGATAGAATCAACAAACAGCTGCAACAAAGTCTTCAGTCCTCGGTATAGGATCCACAACAGTGCCCATCCACTCTGTCCTCTTCGCTGAATCTTTTAGCTATGCAGGTAGCAGGGCACAGTTTCTTTTGGATACTGTGGTTTTAGGCGTACAGCAGACCTAGACTAAGTTTTACGGCAGTCCTTCAGCCGGGCCTCAGTCTCGTTGATTGCAGTCGTTGACTCGCTTGCAGCTTTTTTCCTCTTCTTGGGTCTGTTTTCAGGCAGAGTCCCGTCTTGGTTCTGTTTTTAGGCAGAGTCACAGAGTTGCAGCTTTGCTCAGCAGAGTGACAGCACCTTGTTTAGCATTCAATGTGGAGCGCAAAATGTTTAGTTTTGCTTGGACATTTATAGTCTTTTCACTCTGCTAAATGGCCACTTTAATGAGATAATTTGTGTATTTTGCCTTTTTTGAACTCAAAGTCCTTTGATGTTTTAATTTCCTTTTCCACTGGGACATCCCTAGTTTATGTCTTCCTTGTGTCAAAACGATTGTTGTTGCATGTATGAATTATCTGTACATAATTCAACTGTCCGTTCAGCCTAATCCAGTTCAGGCACAACCTAGCCCCGGTCACCTCATTCAGTAGGTCACATAGTTCAGTATGTCTGCAAGAAAGAGGCCCTCTTCTCAAGACACAGCAGTTTGTCCTGTTTCTCAAGACACACAGTATCATTAATTAATCCAGTTACATTTCCAATACACGTTCATGTATTATCATATTCAGGGAATATGTCACACAGTTTAGACTTGACAAAACTTTCACTGAACCATCTCCTCTCTCTCCTACATGCTCGACAAACAAACATTTCCTTTGTCTTTTATACAATGTGGCCAGGGGTTGATTGGCAATTAATCATCACCACCTAGCCACATTCCACACTTCTCTAACATAACAATTAACCCATTTACACTGGGCTGTGCAAAGTTATCCCTCATGGCTGTTCCTTTTAACCTGAGCCAAGTTGGCTGCCAGCCACAAAAACACATGTGTGCAGAGCCTCTGCTCTGCCACAATAGATACTACTCTTGTGTGAAAGTGTATGAAATGCACATCTATTTCTATAGAACAAATGAAAACAAAATATAGGAAGAGGTTTAGCATATAAACATTGTGTTATCAGCAATGTGTCAAGGTACATCACACCTGTCCTTCCGTGCTACTCTGTCTCTTGGGCACTGGTGTGCTTTTCCTGTATGCAATTTGCACACGATACACATCTAAGAACCAGACCCTGGGGACCTAGCATACACTCAAAACATGAACTTTGTGTTTGTCAAAACCATGGACCCAGCCTTGAAAGCACTGCACAACAGACAATAAAATCCCCATTTGTAATTATTATTTTGATATGCACAGGTTTCTAAAGTTGACACACACACACAGATACAATTCATAGAAGTTACATAACAATTACATTTGGAGCCTTTGGTATTTATGGGGATTAATAAATAAGAGCTTGATGCGGTACATTTTTACTCGTTTGATGAAAGTAAATTAGTCAAATGAGGCTGTTTAGCTTTTCAATGTTAATCAGTATTTTTTGTAAGAGCTACAGTAGTTACATTTTGAATTTTTAATCAAACAGAAATCCAACATATCAGTAATAAGTACAATGATTAAGATGTGAAGGACTGGTTTCACAGTGGAAAAAAAAAAGCTTTTTGCTGCAGTATGGTTAGAGCAGTCTACTTAGGTGTAGCAGTATTGTTATTTCCTCCTTCAGTTTAACAATAAATCAATACTATATCTGTGCACACTCTCTTTAACAAGTACTTTTACTTTGATATTTTGGTACTTTTTTAAATGTATGCAGCTGAAATGGCCTGAAAGGACTTTACCTTCAGTTTCCACTTCTCACCTGAAACGTTTTATAAAAGTTTTTGTTTCAGATATCTTGAAGTTAGGTTAAAACTGCTTAATAATTAATTTTTTTTAAGTTTCTGTTTAAATCTAAAAATACTGTATGTTTAAACAACCCTGCTAGTAGTAGTAAGTTTTTCAATTTGTCCAACAGTTATCCTCCCTGTACTACTTTTACAGTGTTGGTAGGTGCTCATATTATATTCCAGGAAGTTTTGACTTACCCTTTCTTCAATTAACATGTTATTAAAAAGGTTATACTGTATATATATATATTGTGATGGAGTATATGTTCCGAACACTAATTTGGAGGCTTTAGGACCTTGGGGTTGAGGAACATATACTCCATCTTAGTTGAGGATGGTTATGTTGGGAGACCATATTGAAAGCGGCCTCCTAACAGTTAATTGAATTAGTTAATTGTATACTTGATTGTATTGTTGCAAATAATTAAGAACACCTTTAAGTGTTTGTGGCCCTTTAAAAACACTGGGTGTTTGTCTGTTTAGATGAAGGTGTGTAGGAGAGTGTATGGAGACGAGAGTGGCGAAGAAACAGAGAAAGGTATTTCGGAAAGATACATTTATTTTGATTGGGGTAAATGGGACCAGCCTGTCCCCATTTAGACAGAGAAACCTTGTTTAGGTAGGGCCAGAGAAGTGCTAGGTTTTGTTTTGTTTACTTGTTTTGTTGTCAAATAAATACACGCCACAGTGTTTTACTGCATTCTGGTGTTGGACAATTGTTATTTAAAGAAGAACACAGAGTTTTGGGAAGTCTGCCGTCGGGATTAATAAAGTACAGGGCTGACTTTTTCACAATATATATATATATTAGAGGTCGGCACGGGTACCTGAAAACCCGGGTACCCGTTGGGTTTTAAATTACCCAACGCTACCCGAGTCTCTTTTTACTACCCATGTATCAATTTATTAATTTGAGAATTTAAAGAAAATGTAGAAAATATAACAATACAAGCTGTAAGTGCGGATCTCTGGCTGGCGTAATAAAGACAATGTTAAAACAAGCTTTTGCGTCAAGCTTTTTCTTAACTGACAGGATATCAATGTTTTACAGAAAACAATAACACACAAGTACACCTCAATAATAAAAACTGTGGCGACTATTCTTCTCAGGAACTAAATTGGAAAGAAAACAGCATAACAGTATCCTGCTGGTTTATGTCAGTGATAACTCTGTGATCCATTAATAATAACCGTGTGGCTTCCAATATGGAATGCTTTATCTAGCTATTGTGCAGATATAGTTTCTTACCAAAAAGATAAAATAAGTAGCTTTTATTTAAAAATAAATAAGCAAATAAATAAAATAAAATAAAAAAATGTAGAGCACATTAAGTACGTGTGCTTCCTCCTTTGAATACAAGTAAAATTTTCTCCTGCTTGGTAAAGAAATTCCACACAATGCTTTGCTTGGATGCCATTGTTATGTATTCACAAGACAGAATTTAGTGATCAGGAACAGCACTTTATTGTTACAACCAAACAGATGCACATATCTCTTTTGCGACTGCCATCAAAACCCAGCTGGCTCAATTTACGGTAGCTATTGTGACAGTCCATAACGTAATAGCGGTGCTGTACTACTGCATTAGTTTTAAAACTGAACATAACAGCCATGTTAACAAGAACAACAAAAAGAAGAACAACAACAACAACAGCGGAATATGGCCAATATATGTCGCAAAGAATCACGCAGCATGAAGCCCATTTAACATTAACTGTATTTAAACAGAGATGTTTTATTATTATTATTATTTCGATGTTTCCAGTAATGAAAAAGGTTACAAAAGTCTACAGATCTGAAGGGACTAAATGTATGTGAACCATATAGTATTTAAATATGCATCATGCACTTAAAACATTAATGTGATTTAAAAAAAAAAAAAAAAGTTCTTCTTTTAATCATTACCCAAAAAAGATCTGGGTACCCGGGTATTTTTCACAGCAGGTACCCAGATTTTCTACCCAATTTTCTAACTGTTTTTATACCCCTATACTGTGCCTATATTCTAGAAATTTGTAGAAAATTAATTAAAAATAAAAACTGAAATAGCTTGGTTGGATAAGTGTCCACCCCACTTGCAATAGCAATCCTAAATTAGCTCAGGTGTAACCAATCGCCTTCAAAATCACACACCAAGTTAAGTGGCCTCCACCTGTGTTAAATTGTAGTGATTCACATGATTTCAGGATAAACTCAGCAGTTCCTGTAGGTTCCCTCTGCTGGGTAGTGCATTTCAAAGCAAAGACTCAACCATGAGCACCAAAGAGCTTTCAAAAGAACTTGGGGACAAAGCTGTTGAAAGGCACAGATCAGGGGATGGGCATAAAAAAATATCAAAGGCCTTGAATATCCCTCGGAGCACGGTCAAGAAGATTATTAAGAAGTGGAAACTGGTTAACATAGCAAGGAGACTGATCAGAGAGGCTACCAAGAGGCCAATGGCAACTTTGCAAGAGCTACAGGCTTTTATGGCAAAGACTGGTCAAAGAGTGCATGTAACAACAGTATCCCAAGCACTCCACAAATCTGGCCTGTATGGTAGGGTGGCAAGAAGGAAACCTTTACTCAAGAAAGCCCACCTTGAATCCCGGTTGAAGTATGCAAAAAAAACACTAAGGAGATTCTGTAGCCATGTGGCAAAAAGTTTTGTGGTCTGACGAAACTATAATGGAACTTTTTGGCCTAAATGCAAAGCATTATGTTTGGCGCAAACCCAACACAGCGCATCACCCAAAGAACACCATCCCTACTGTGAAGCATGGTGGTGGCAGCATCATGTTTTGTCAGGACAGAAGGGAAAATGAATGGAGCAAAGTAGAGAGAAGTCCTTGAGGAAAACCTGCTGCCCTCTGCAAGAAAGCTGAAAGTTCACCTTTCAGCATGACAACGATCCAAAGCACACAGCCAAAGCTACACTGGAGTGGCTAAGGAACAAAAAGGTAAATGTCCTTGAGTGGCCCAGTCAGAGCCCCGACCTAAATCCAATCGAAAATTTGTGGCATGACTTGAAGATTGCTGTCCATCAACACTCCCCAAGGAACTTGACAGAGCTTGAACAGTTTTGTAAAGAATGGTCAAATATTGCCAAATCTAGGTGTGCAAAGTTGGTAGAGACCTATCCCAACAGACTCACAACTGTAATTGCTGCCAAAGGTGCTTCCACCAAGTATTAACTCGGGGGGGAGGAGACTTATCCAGTTATGATAGTTCAGTTTTGTATTTTTAATATATAATTTTTTTCTCAATAAAAACTTTTTTTCCCCTTAACAGTGTGGAGTATGGTGCATAGATAAGTGGAAAAAATCATAATTTAAATGCATGAAACTCTGAGGCACTGGCATAACAAAATGTAAAAAAAGTTCAAGGGGGTATAGACTTTCTATAGGCACTGTATATAAAAAAATCTACAGTTAATTCCTGTCTTATACTCTTAGAAAGGGGAAGGCGTTAAACATAAAAAATAAAAAATCCCCAATGGAAAAAAAATTGTTCAGCATTGATCCGTTAAGTAGCATATTTTGCATGAGTGAGTGCATAGGTTAATGGCGGTCACAAAGCCTACTACCTCCTCTTCTCTTTGCATTCCTTTTTTATGCCTCTCTAGCTACTGCACCTACATATTCCAACAATCTCTTATGTTTACTGCCATTTTGTACATGCTTTTTCTTTTAGAATTTTTGTCTGAAGTATTACAGCAACTTGGCACTATCTCCATCTAGTTTTCGGACAACAGAAACTACTGCTGCAGGCTCATATAGAGATTTCTACAATCTTTGCCTTGCCTTAACAGGAGGTAGAGCCATGTAGATTGTCTTATATATTGTCTTATAGTGTTTTGCCAAGTGTTGAAGATTTAGGCCACTGTAGCATGTCTTAGCTTGTCACAATGCATTGCACACACCTGTAGGCTTGATCTGCAAATGTTTTTGTGCTTTCTGTCGGTGGTTTTCTAATATGCCCTTCCAGTAACAGGTTGGCCAATGCAGCCACTGCCTTGAGGGACAAGCCAACTGCACGGAAACCGACCGCCATGTCCCTTGTTAAGAGACATTCAGATTCTTCTATTTCCCCATTATTGTTGCTGAATAGTTGCACACAATTCTTACGCAGGTTACATAGTATGCATACATTGCAGACTAGGTTTTTTTTTCTTATTTTAGTTACATTCCCTATTTTTGGGATTTCGAATTACTGTCATTGAAAAGCCTGGCTGGTCTTTCCCTACCTATGCCAGTCTAGATCAAAGATCGAAATTTGCTCAGTCCATTTTTGTTTTTACAGCTTATGATTTGCAATGCATTAAGTCTGAATATTTGTCAAAAATGAATGAACTGTGCAAGATTTCATAAATAGTGCTCTGTATCAAGTCCCATGATTTATATTGCACAAGTAATGTGAAAACTGTATGTTGTTATGGCAGTTAAACTGTAAAGTGTTAAAAGGGGGCTAAAGAGATGTACGCTAGAAAGCAGCATACTTCAAATGGCTAATAAAATACAGATTTTATTCACTGGAAACCACACAAAAAGCTACAGCTGTTTCAGTTGGTACTGTTTTGACACATTAGAAGACTGAATGGATGAAACTGATGTCTAATGTGTACAGGATGTGAAAAAGGCATTTATTATTTAATATATATATATATACACACACACACACACATTTTCAGAGTATAGTTTTAACACTCTAATGCTATCAAGAATCTTCTAGAACAATAATTATAATGCATATTCCTGGTTTTATACATTGCAATATTTCATATCTACAGTATCTGAAAATTTGCCATTTGTCCTTGATTTAAAACAGGACCGAGTGACTTCAACAAACAGTATATCAAATGTGTTTTTAATCTTTTTTCTTTTATCCCAGTCTCTTTGTTTTTAATGGTACAAACATAAAGAAAACTAGACACTTAAATAGGTAAGCAATACTGAAGAGGCTGCTGACAAAAAATTCATCAATATGCATGTCTCCCATCAGTTCATTCTAGCTAGTATTCACTAAGGCACAGCATTTCTTGTATTGTTGTCCCCAGGGCTCAGATCAAAGCTCTGTTCACCTAGTCAAGGGTGTCTTGGAATCGTAGGAAATTAGGAGTCTTGGGATGCTTTGAGGACTACTCCATAAAAGGCATATTAGCCTGAAGCAATAAAATACATGTTGAAAATATAAATAGATATCCTCCACATAATCCTTTTCTGTATGTAAACTTTGCAAACATAAAAAAGTGAGTAAAACAAAAAAAAAACCACAAATAAATAATTATGTATGATATTCAATTTGATGCTTAAAGACATGCATAGCAATTTTGCTGCACAGCTTGCGTTTGCATGTTATCAAGCTCTTGTACTTTGTTGGTTCCCGACATCTTAATGGTCAATTGTGACTATACTGCATGTGGGAGCTAATTGTATCCTGCCTGGGAATTGCCAAAAACATGTGACCAATAAGTCTGTCTACTTGGAAAGCAAGAGCACAAGGAAGATTTACAGAAAACAACAACAAAAAAAAAAGTCTGCCTAGTACTAGTGGGAGGAGACTCGGTGAACGCAGTACTAACTACACAGAGAGCAGCAACTTCCCGGAATATAACATTTTTAATATTAAGCAGGGCTAAATGGCTGCAAAAAAGACGTTGTTGGATTTTTTCAGATGGAAAATAAGTAAAACCACGTGTACAGTATTTACTGAAAGTACTTCAAGGTAATGTTGCATTTCACTCACCCAAAAAACATTTTGCTCACATAGTGTCTAAACTGGAAAATAAATTATCAATGGCCAAAAATCTTACCTGGAGCACTGTGCACAATATACCTGAGATAATTACTGTGTAGTAAAGAAGACTGAAATACTGTACATCTGTCTAATAGTGACAGGGAAATTGCAGTATAAAACTGATACTTTTTTCTCTTTTCCAAAAAGGTATGCTTTGTGAAATAAAAACCTGCATACTTCTGACTTTGAAACTCCAAATCTCAGCCTTCTCATTTTTCTGTTTCAATAACATTAACCACCAAAACCTACGCCCTGCACAGTTTCCGAAACCCTGCCTGCCTGCAGTCACTTCAACAGATACTGTCAGAAGACAACTAGCACATACTTTTAAAACAAGTGAGAGTTTTAAACTAATCAGATAATAAAACACATTTTAAACTAATTGGTCACTTTACCTGTGGCTGGTATCGCATGGATGTGTACCAATCATTTTGCACAGTTGTGTAAAACGGTATTGCCCCTATTTGCTTAACCAAAATACATCTATTTCGATACCGGTAAAGTGTGAGACGTATGTAAAATAAGGCGATGACATCTTTGTTTGGTAGTATCTGTGCACAGCTGAAGGTTAGTAAATACACTCTGTATAGCTGGTTAAATAAATGTCAGCTGAACTTATCAGCCCCCAGACAGAATTTGTGTTTTTAAGGCCCCTTGAGTTATAGCACAACAGTCTTATGCAGCTAAAAATGTTCACTGATGTTTTGGTGACCTATTTATTCAGACTTCACTGCATTAACTATAATGTATTAATATCATCCTCTGGTTTAGTATAACAGGTTTGCTTGAGTTTACCCTGTAACCTATTAGCACTTGATCAAAATATCAATGATTTAAATCAATTTGAATTATTTAATGTTCCTTTTAAACAATTCATTTTGCTTAAACATTGCTTTGAAGAGTATTGCAGGTAGTTTACATGTGGCAGCTGGGCTGAAGTAATATTTGTGGATGCATAAATGAAAATGACTGTGTACCTTATTCAACTGATGTTTTAGTTGTAGGGAAATTATAAGAAAATAGTCATTCAGTGCTATATATACTGTAGAGCTTGTAAGTGAAATGGATTGCTTGCATCCTGCCTTGTCTAACCAGTCAGTAGATAAGACCATCTCCTTAAGCAACAGAGGAAACAGAAGGGACGAAGGCTTAGCAAATTAATTCAGAAATCCATGAAAGTGAACAGTGCAGGGAAGTAAGATTCAGAGGGAAACAGAAATTTAGAGGGGGGGTGGGGATGGGGGAGAGAAACTGACCTTTTATTCCCATATATCCTATTTCTGAAACATAGCCAAATGTCAAAATGGCCAGAATAAGCCACAGCAAGATTTTTCAATGTATTTAACAGCTCTGGGGAATCCCCTTGGATTGGTTTAATCAGCTACCATTGGATTATTCCTAAAGGTCTAATTTGGTATTTTTGCTCTGTTCTAGTAGAATTTCATTGCAGTGATTGAGACAGTTTCTAAATAATTTTGTTGCTATGGTTATTTGTAACACAAGATTTCCCTTGAGTTGATGAAAGACAGAAAATGCCTTTCAGTTGACTTTCAGTTAGTTGTTTTAAGAATGGGTTGCAAGTTCTAGTATAGGTTTTACTCACTGAGGTGCTTTGAAACCAATGATTAACAACAGAAAAACGAATAAATGATCTCCCTACCATCAGGTGAATGTTTCTTTCCATTAACTAAATGGATTGTATTATCAAAAACACCTGATCTGCTAATGTAAATCTAATTACTTGAATTAAAAAAAAAGAAAAAACAGAAAATGACATTGAAAAAAATCAATAATAAATAATTACACACATGGCCTGGAAAACTAATAAAGTTTTAAATAGCTGACCTAAACAGATGCTATAAGACACGTTGCACTAATAAAAGTATTACATTTCACGATTCTTCTTGGCTATTTATGGGTAAGTTCAGTTATAGGTGTAACTACTAGCTGTTCTTTCAATATTCGTTTTGCATTTTGGTCTAACAAGTGTTTAACAGTTCACAGAATGTATTAAAAGATACAATTAACGGTGATGTTGGAGAAAAAGAAGGGCTTACTAAAATCCCCTTTCAGAAAATGCTGAATAATACTTGTCACTCGAAACCTTATTAGTAATATGGCCCCCCACATTTTAACTTATGCAGCATATTTTTAAAACAAAATCGTCAATGATTTCCAAGAAATCGACAACTCTTAAAGCCGGGGTTAACCCTTGGGTTAAATTTACTAAACAAAATGCAAATATCAAAAACCTCCAACACCTGCTAAGTGTTTCAGGTTAGTTAAAAAAAATACAAATATATACATATATGCACAGATCACACAATAAGCCCTGGCAAATTAATGAGGAAATCCTCCTGGCCCTGTGAAGGATGTCCAATACACCTACACACGTAGCACTGCGAGACAGCCCTTCTACTGAACTGTTTCTTCACTGGTATAGCAGTACTCTAAGCTCCTAATGACTCACAGTGTTGAACCGTAACATATGGATGCATTACATGAACATGTGTGCCTTTTAAGTACATTGTGAGACAGAATGACATTTAAACAGAGTGCTGTCTCATTGGTAACACTGATTTTTTTATCTAGTTTTATCTTAGCATTGAAGCCGGCACCAATTTACCAGTTTTCTATACCCCTGGTTTAGCTACCAGGAGGTCCCCGGTTCGAATCCCGGCTCAGCCACTGACTCACTGTGTGACCCTGAGCAAGTCACTTAACCTCCTTGTGCTACGTCTTTCAGGTGAAATGTTGTTGTAAGTGACTCTGCAGCTGATGCATAGTTCACACACCCTAGTCTCTGTAAGTCGCCTTGTCTGCTAAATAAACAAATAATAATATTGCTGTAACTGACCAAGTAAACTTAATGTGAAAGTTTTTACAGTTTTAAAAAAAGGACGCGCAAAAGCTAACTTCAGTTTATGAAAGGGTGTACTTTAAATGCTGTTGATGCCTTTGTACAGTGTTTGCAATCATTAGGCTTCCAAGCCAAAGGCTGGGGAAGCCTATTGTTATTGCTGTGTATATTATTATTATTAGGCTTCCAAGCCATAGGCTGGGGAAGTCTATTGTTTCTGTTAGGATTATTATTATTATTTTTCTTTCTGCCGAGACGCAGGCTTATGAAATCGGGTGTGTAGGTAGGTAGCTATGTGCAGATAACCAGACTGGTGTCCAAACTTGCGCAAGTCACATGGTTCGGCAGCCATATTGGATTTTGCAGAATTTGTTAAAACGCCTATATATCAGAAACTGCTTACTGCAGAGTTCTGCTCGCAACTCTAGTTGTTATTATTATTATTATTATTATTTCTTCCCAAACATCATCGCAGAGTTATGAAAACGCATACGTAAGTAGATGCCTATGCAGAGTTTCCCCTGGGTTCTAGATTTTTGTAGTCACTAGTGACTCCAGATATTCAATAGTCACTACTGGCGCACAGCTCAAGGGTGTTAAATCACTGTATTGACCAAAACAATTATTTAATTAAACCATTTTAATAATGCTCTACAGTTTAAATAAATTGGTAATTTACAGCTGTAAAGTTTTAGAACATTAAAACTCAAGAACCAGATTTATTTGCCCTGAAAAGCTACATACAGACACAGAATGCATTATGAATTACTTATACCATGTATGTCTTTTTATAATAAAAAGAAAAAAAAGTGTTAGAATATTATATACAACCCATGGAAACAGTTTTGCAATAAGGCTGAAACTTTGCTGCTTGTTTTCTTTTTCTGTTATCTGACGCTTGTGAGCTTTGTTTGTTCTTTTTTGTCTGGTGTTCCGAATCCAAGTCTTCACTTTCTACAACTTGTTGTTCTGTTTGTTCTATTTGACTCTTGCTGTGGCCGTGCTGAAAAAACGAGTGGATTTTCTTCTGTGACATTTTACAGTATTGGCTAACAGTTTTGTTTTTTAATTCGCGCACACAAGTTTACCGCAATCATGTATTTATATTGATGATAAAGTTATTGAAAAGAAGGTAAAGAAAAATTCACTATCTACGCATCTCTACAGCTGACCTCAATACGAAAACATATTACTGGCATTTTTAAATTATTGGTGACTAAAACGTACAGTACTGATGCTAATTAAAAAAGAATAATAAAACGCTTACCTAGTATCAGTGTGATGGATGTCCCTGCTTGTTACCACACAAATCACTGATGATGGCAGGGAAACCGGAGAGAGCTTCAGTCGCAAGACATTTTTGGCGTTTTTAATCTTTGATGGTATTTCGTCTTGATCGCCCTTTGCTAGTAATGTACTAGTATTGAGCAAACAACCCACATTTTTTCACTGGATTGAAAGCTAAAAACTCTTACTACTCTTACACCAGACGTAACGGCTTGTCAAACTAGACCGCATGACAATACTGCGGTTTCTGACTGGCCAAACATTCTGTAGTTTGAAATGTAGTACTTAAGTTACAATAAACTTTAATCGGGTGATTGAAAAGAATAAATATCGACTTGCAGGCATGAACGCACACAGGAAATAAAATGAGTTAAAGACTAGGCTTTTAGTTTTTTAAACTTAAAGGTTTTTTAAACTTTTTGTATCCCAGACAGACTGCAGTAACCGCCCAACTGTTTATATTACATTTAAACAACGGGGCTTATTTAAAATGTACATATTTAATATGTAAATTAGCCGTGTGTGCACTGAACACTCTGTCACAGCACATCAGTCTGGTGTTAGCGATTAAACGTTGATTACATGACAAAAGTTTGCAATACATAAACAAACTAAATAAAATGCGTTGTCTGCCATTTCAGAATTTTTCTCGAGTACCCCCAGGGGTACATGTACCCCAGTTTGAAAACTGCTAGAAGAAACCACATTACCAACAGATACAGTTTAATAGTAGTAGTATTTAAATGCCGTTGTCCTCACTGGTAAATTCTTCCAGCTTCCCCTTTTATTTTGACAATTTCCATATAAAAAATGTCATTTTTATCTTGACATTTTTCATTCTTAGCCACCAAGTAAATATTTTGGACAGTTTTCAAAACAATTGTTGCTTTATTTTTACACGTTGGTGTTGTTGATAATATGATAAACGCGTATACCTGCTTCAGCTTAAACGATGGCCCGTGTTACACAGAACACTACAAATAAAATGTCAAATATACACTATGTATTTCGTTGGTTTTGTGGATTTGCTATGTTTTTAACTTATTTTAATACTGCACATAATTTTATAGTTTAGAAAATGCTACTTACCAAAACCATGCTGCACGTGAACTGTATTACATAATAATTTCCTTTATTCCGATTCCAGTGGTGTTTTCTCAATGCAAGATGTATTGTAGGCATATATACAGTCCCGTATAAAACCACATACACTGTATATATATAATTTTATCATGCTCGTTATAGGCCTACTGGCGAAATGGTCAAGAGACGGTGCTTAACACATACAAAATAATTTTGGCCCTCAATTTTAGCATTTTTGGTCATAGAAAAGACACATTTCACATATTTTATAACGTTACCGTAGGCTACTTTTTTTTTTTTTTTTTTTAGTTAATACGTTTTCGTTTCACAAATCTTCTGCACACAGTATTTTTAAGCACAACTATAATAATAATAATAATATTTCAACAGTCACTGCCGAAGCTTATTATTTATTTTTCCCGAAGTAATGGTCGGGTGTAACAGTGATACAAGGTTATGTTTGCGCCGGGCCATGTTGTTAACAAGCCTGATGTTGTCATCCAGACTTTACTGTGAAACTGACTGTAACCAGGGAGGGTGTGAGCGCATTTAACTGGACTCGAGAATAAAGACACGAGAGTTTAATTATGAAAACTCAAGTATAAAAC